>NC_083828.1:5874627-5943885 GCF_015708825.2 Lethenteron reissneri | reverse complement strand
TGGAGAGAAAGTCGGACATCATGACCAAAGCAGTGGCGTGGCCTAGCAGTGGCGTGTTCACCACTTGTTACAGACGCCCACGGTTCGAATACAGCGGACACCAACTGTGCATCGTTTGTTGTCCTTCCCCGGCACCTCCGATTAGCAAGGTTGGCTACGTACGGTGCGAAAGAAGTTCAACATCGGGATCAAAATCTTTTTTCAGGCTGGAGGAATCTTTTTCACAGACGTCAGAAAGTTACAACAACAATATACAGTAAAACCTTGGATTGCGAGCATAATTCGTTCCGGAAACGTGTTGTAGTCCAAAGCACTCGTATATCAAAGCACTCATATATCAGTTGTGATCACGTGATGCTCGGCAGACAAAGCGTATACACGTACTACTCGTATTGCAAGACCTCGCTCGTTTATCAAATTAATATTTATTTAAAAATGTTGCTCGTCTTGCAAAACGCTCCCAGACCAAGTTACTCGTAATCCAAGGTTTTACTGTATATGTGTGCGTACGTACCCCGCTAATTACAGCCGGTGTAGTGACCGTAAAAAATACGCGCCACCTACTTCACAGTGAACGCGAAAGATCTCCCTGGCGTCATTCGCAGGAGCAGTGCCATTGTGTGCCGGTGTCAACGCACCAAATTTGCCAAATTATAAAATTACACCGCAAATTACTCAATTGGGATCGAAGACAAATTATCCCCCGTATAACCTTAACAGGGTTGGGGCAAGTGCTGTTAGCGAGCACCTATGAAGGCCGGCACGGCACAGGAGGAGATGGGTGGCCAGCACCACGCCCGACCGACTTTGTCTCCCCAGTGGCGATGTTTACACACCGCACCAGGTACTCATTTGAGGCTGAGTCGACCTCGGGGAGGCCCAATACCGGTTTACCTAATCGTCACTGTTGTTGGCCATGAGGGAATCAAGCTCGTGTCGCCGGGTCTGTAATGCAGCGCGCTAACCCCTACACTACCGCTCCCTCTTTGTCAATCGGGATCACACACAGCAGCAGCAGCAGCGGTGCCAATCACCACCAGACTAGCGTCCCAGAGTCACTCTTGTAAAATGAGACTCATATCCCAGTCTCTTGAGTTCTTACCCCCCACCCAACCCCACTCCCCAGTTGAACTAAATCAACTCGATGCCAAACGGCAAAAGCGGTAGGGCGCAACGTACGGGCACAACCCCAAAATAAGTAATATTTAAAACAAGTTTTTTTAAACACGCTTTTGTGAAACGTACTAGTAATGGAAGAACTACACGACTCCAGGAAGTGGCTCCGAAGCTTGCCACAACGAAAGGGACCGTGGACAATTACAGCCAACGTCAGTTGACCGTGGACAATTAGACCCAAGCCGAAACATAACATAAAAAAGAATGTTTAAAAATATAAAATTTTTATGATAGAATATAGTATTGTCATCAGTATGACATAAGTATACTAAGTTTGCAGTCGATACCACATTGGGAAATGGGTTAAAATTTAGTTACAATATTTGAGGATACAACAACGATAACAACAACAGAGTGAGTTAAATGAAAGCGTGTAATAAAAACACAACGGTGAGCCAAGCAGCACAACCGCAGAAACGTCCGCGGCGGTTAGCGGCGAGTGATATCGCAACCGGTTCAGGGGCCCTTACCCCCTTCACAAACCCACACTGCCCAGCGTGGTGAAGTACGGTTAGAAAAAAACTAAACAAAACCCTTGACAACCACAATATTATGAAGGCCGTTATCTTCATCTGGCAGTAGGCTGACAAAGGGGTGTTATTTATTTAAAGTTTACTTTATAATTACTTTTTGTTTTTTTTCTTAATAATGTCAACTCAGCATCATTGACATTTTGCTCCCGGCCAATACACAGTCTTGTATCAGTGCAATGAACTGTGTGGTTTTACCTGGGGAGGCAGCAAGGTAGTGGTGGTGCAAGGCCCAAGAAAATCAAGCAAAAGCGTAGGGCCCAAAGTAGCTAAAGGGGCCCTAGGTTCATGAAAAAAAAAACGTGGTGAATCAAATATCAACTTAGATTCAAATCACTAACAAACAAGCTCAAATTAAAATTCCAATTGGGCTATCATCATTATTTTTAGGAAACTCTGTTTTCTCATCTAACTTTGTCGGCGGTCTCGCGACATCTCTGCTTCTTTGTTGATATTATCTCCTTGCTTATCTCACTCGGAGCTTATACGTTGAAAGAAGGCTGCATCCCCAAGTATATATTCTCCTTTGGGCCCCCAATGGATGATCACCACCCCCTTGGGGTGCTACGGTGGCGAGATGTTAACTACCTCGCCTGTTATACAGGAGGTAGTAGGATCGACCCTGACCCTGACGCCTGCTCTATATTTAGAGTTTGCATGTTCTCTTCGTGGTCGCGTGGATTTTTCTCCGGATCCTCCAGTTTCCCCCTCCACATTTAGAAACACGCGTTTACAGTATTTGGCTGCGATACATTTCCACACGATAACCCACTTCGTTGAGCTATCATTTGTGGCCAGGTCGCTTTTGCAAAATAGCTTTATAGCTCAGTGGGCGTTCATCATCACGACCCGCGTGCAGATAGTCCGTCGGTGTCCACTGCACATTTCGTCAATTGTTCTCACTTTCCTCTGTCTTGTGCCAATATGCTCACTTAGTGTGCATGCACATATCTTTCTGGCACCAAACTCTTACGTCGTCGTCATCAAGCCATTCTCTGTTAGGTATTCCTCTCTTTCCAGTTCCTTCCATACTTCCCAAAACAAACACACAATGTTTCATTTCCTGTTGTTGTCCAACCAACATTTGTGTGTCCAAAATAGTGCCGGTTGGCCTTTACCTGTTCAAAACTTTTTTGAAAAGTGTCGTTCACCGCGACTACGGCAAGGTCAGAAAACCCACGCGCCTTTGAGCGAGCCACGGCTATCTCAGACAAGCCCTCCCTCGGTGGCGTCAGCCGTCGCGCGCGTTGGCCTATCGTAGTGGCTCGTGAAATGAGGCAAGACAGCCGGGTTTCCAGGGTTAACTGCCGCCCTCGCTACTCACGATAACAACCAGGGCAGGGCGGCGGGGTGGGGGTGAACAAAAAATCGGAGCGTGACGTTAACCATCGCGCTCCGCACACTCGCTCCTCGCTGCCCCGTCGCAGATAATCGCAAGACGGCGACTTGGAACAAAAACAAATCCAGCTTCTTTTTTTTTCTTTCCGAAAACAAGTTGGATAAATTTCGTGAATTTTAAAAGTAACCAATTTTTTTTTGGTTTCAGTCGGAGATACTTTTTGATAATTGAAAGGTTTAGTCTGTGACCGAATAACTGCTATTAAGTATCTATTCATGTTCTTACTCTTAGGTTGTTTCTGGTAAAGTCACGTAGGTGAAAATAACTAATAGAAATAATAGAATAATATAATAAATCACCTATTCATGTGCCTATTAAAAAATACTGGTAATTCGAAATCTTACAAAAATGTATTCTCATCATGCTCCATGGTGCTAAGTGCAGTATCCAACGTTTATCCGATGCCTCTTTGATGTCTCTGTTTATATTATTTTAAAGCCGGCGTGTTATTGAGATGTGTTGAGTTTTTGTGTCGTTACATTTTACGTTATTTTTGTTTTGTAATAAGAGCAAATGATAATATTAATTTTCAGCATGCATGCTCTTCGCTAGAACATTTCTTACCTGTGATTACTCAATTGTTATGAGAGGAAATCAGAGAACCCGGAGGTCCCCTATGCAGAACAGGGGGAAAATATTTAAATTCAACGTGGAAAAATGCCTTAGTTCGGAATCTAACCCAGGTCCTTCTTGCTGGGTTACCACCGTGCCACCCAATGCAACACATGCATGTATTGCTGCTCTTACTGTGTTCATACGAGGTATAATGTTATTCAACATCTACCATGTGTATATATATGTCCCCAGAAACCAGATCAGAATTAAAATACGGACAAATGCACGCGTGCATCTTTTGCATTCCTCTTCGGAGCTCATCAAATGCCACCACGTTCACATTAAGCGTCGCTAAGAACATGCAATCGCTGATATTCCTAATTGGCACTCCGCTGTGTGCGCACTCACGAATTAACGAGAGCGTTGCCAGCGTACGTTTCTCCAGCTGTGCTCCATAGCTCTTTATTGTTGTACCGTACCGCCGTACGACATGACTTTATTATTATTACTAGTACACTTAAATCTTGACTAAAAGACACAAAGAGTATGTACTGCTGCACTTGATTTTAAGCTTTCGTGACTGCAGGGATTCACCTGTTCTTCACCTGAAGACGGCTGCTTGCGCTGTGGCCGAAACGTCGTGAGAATTATTTTATTATGTTTTATTTTTATTATTTTATTATTTCCCTTCTACGTGACTTTACCGAAAGAACCAAGAAGATACTACCACACTTGTTTACCCAGGAAAACCTCACCGAGTCTCATGACCCTTTTTTTTTGCAGGAGGGTCCCGCCAAGTTGTCGGCAGTAAATGCTGTCAACGATTGCAACGTGCATGCGGCATTTCACCGGGACCTTCGATAACGTCTCTCGTCATCACTTGAAGTCACGCAAAGCCCCTTTTTGGACCCCATGCGCTTTAGCCTTCGGACAATGCGAGTTCGACCCCCCCCCCCCCCCCGATGACGCTTGGAGTTCAAAAGAACTCGCAACCGTACGCTTCGTTGTGAAAGACTCAACGCAGAAGATTCCTGGGGTTTGATCTTCCACGAAGTTCATGGTTCACCATAAGCCGCATCCACTGCACAAACCATGGCGAGTAGATGCGGATACCTAATGCACAAATGGACAATTTAAAAACTGTCCAGTGTGTGACTGCGGTCATCCAGAACAGAGACCGTACAACGTAGAATGACGCAATGCCCGATCCACAAATACGAAAGAGAGACATCGCTAGCGATACACTCCGGTGCTCCGGATAAGGTTATCTCGGCTTGACCACCTGCATATTTATTTGTAGTTGCTGTTCTGCATCCACATCAGCAGCCGTACGAAAAAAAAACGAAGAAGAAGAATCTGTGGTGTAATTTTTCAAATTTGGCAAATTTGGACCATTACTCTTGGCACACAATGGCCGCCTCTTGCGAATGACGTCACGGGGTATTTAACGTCCGCTGTGAAGCAGATGGCGCGAAGTATTTGAGACCGAAACAGGAGGATTTCTCCACAACTCTGGCTGTCGCCTCATGAGGGTGGTTGTAATTAGTGGCAAAAAGGCATAGTCGATTGGTAAATGTTGCGAGTTTACTCCCCAATACACCGGTGTGATGTTCGTTCCGCGTGGTGGCGGCCGTGGTGGGCGAGTGTCTTTTGACGCGCGGTGACACCTCGAGGCCTCTAGCGGTGGCCGTCGCCGTGGGAGAGCGTGCGAGGAGAAGACAAAAACGTCGCCCGCCGCCGCCACGGAGAGAGACTTTGACTTTGAAACAACTTTTATTGCCGCCAGCAGCAACAGCACTAGAGGCGATTCCGATATGAAATACACAGTCACCAGTAAACAAATAAATAATCGCTATAAATCCACGCGCTGTGGCGCTAAATGCAGCGCATACAACACGAAAGAAAAGTGGTGGTGGTGGTCATCGCGCACGCCACGGTGACGAGCGAGCGCTTCAGAAGGTGAACACGAGGTTGCCGTCCACGCTGGTACAGAGAGGGGCTTGTCCGGCTCCCCAGCGTTCGAAGAAGACGTGCACATCACCGGCATGTGTGTGGTACATGGCGTGCTCCAGCCAGAGCCGCGTGGGTTGGCAGGCCCTTTGGTCGCTCAGAATTGGCGCCGGCTTTGGAGCGAAGAGACACGGCTGAAGTATTCAGGATTTGTCAGTCGGGCGCCGTGATTTCCCAATGTGGAACGCCCAGGCCCTCTTAGAAAAAGGGGGTCATTAGTTGCTTCGGCGACTGTGGGAGAACCATCTTTGCTGCACAAGAACAAGAAAACACAACCACGGCAGCGGGCCGCAGATGGAGAGCCAAAAAAAAAACCAGAACCATTTGTTTTGAATGCGATATTTGGCCGAGCTGATAAAAAGTCATGACGTACACGCACTGATTGAAACATTAACTTGTAAGTGGCTTTCAAATGTAAGTATTCGTTCCTTGTTGCTGCGGACGTGAAATAATGATTGTGATTGATTTCGGTTCGATTGTTTGTACATTTCACTAGCTTATATCAGCGTATGATCACTTTGTAAAATCACTTTACTGCGAAAGTTATAATTCGTTGTTTTGCGTAAAATCTTTGCCTTCACGTTGCAGGAAATATTACTCTACTGCCACCGGAGTGAATTGTTGACGAGGCTTGCTAACTCATACTCTTTGGTTTTTTCGGTAAAGTCACGTAGGTAAAAAATTAAAATAAATTAAATTACGACGTTTCGGAGGCAACACAAGCCACCTGAAAACGGAAGCTTGTGTTGCCTCAAAAACGTCGTGATTTAATTTATTTTAACTTTTTTTACCTACATTATAATGATTAAAGCTATTACCCAGTAAATTATAAAACTAAACTATTTTTTATTTTACCAGGTAAGGCCCATTTACCAGGTAAGGCCCATTTATACGTAGGTAAAACATTTAATAAATGAAATAAAATGGAATGAAAACAACTAAAATAAAATTGCTTTAATTCCATTTTATTTAATTTATTAAATGTTTTACCTACGTGAATTTACCGAAAAAACCAAAGAGAATGAATCCTTGCAGTCACGAAAACTTCAAATCTAGAATTGAGGCTTGCTAAATTTGTCAGGGGAATAATTAATGAGTCACCCACGACTCTTTTTGTTTTTTCTACATCAGGGTTGCTGCCACATTGGGATGTTTGGTCGATTTGGACGACGAGAAGAGTTTGGTGAGCCCGGAAAGCAGAGAGAGAGAGACTTGACTTTTAAACAACTTTTATTGCCGCCAGCAGCAAAAGCACTGGAGGCGTTTCGATATGAAATACACAAAGTCACCAGCAAACAAGTGAAAATAAACGCTACAAATTCACGCGCTGTGGCGCTAAAAGCACCGCGCACAATACGAAAGAAAAGTCACGTGGTGGTCATCGCGCACGCCACGGTGACGAGCGAGCGCTTCAGAAGGTGAACATGAGGATGCCGTCCACGCTGGTACAGAGGAGCCCGGAGAAAACCCACCACGCAAAAACAATCGTCTGTTGGGGGGGGGGGGGGGGGCAAGGACACTCGGCACTGCCATCTCCTGGGCGATACCTTGAAGACAGAGCCTATAACACCTGACAAACCCTGGTGGTGGTCGCCTATGAATGGGCGACGTTTGCCGCGGGGGCGGGGGCGCACGGGGGGGGGGGGGCAAAGCCCCTCCCAAACTGGACACCTTTAATAATTTATTTCAGTAGTTTACAATTAAGATATTTAAAACGTAATTCTATGCACCCGCGATTCCTAATGCGAGGGACAAAGCGAACCCCTGGCTGCCCCTTCCCCCCAAATCTAGAAGTCAAACTCCGCCTATGCGTCCGTGCAAGTACTAAGCAGGCCCAACCATACTTTGGCTTCCAGAATACAATGGGATCAGGGTGAATTAGGGGTGATTTTTTTGTAGGATTCGTCACGATTCAAAACTCTCCCCCCCCCCCCCAGTATTTCGATAGAAATTCTTGCCAGAAAGAACGGCCGATGGAATGTTCCATTTATATGTTTGAGCGTTGAAGTGCTCCTTGTCAATTCCATGCGTGATATAAACATGTTGCCGACACTTTAGCTTTTTTTCAAATTGAGATTTAAAAAATCCTGCGATGCACGTGGCTTAAAGCGGCGAAACATTCCCCCTAACGTTTCTGGATGACCTTCGGCCTCCTGCATTTCCCCCAGAGTTCACACTCAAGCGAAACACATCAGCAGCGTTGATTTTGCACGGACGCATTTTAATATTTATATCTAGACGACTGGCAGTGCAAATTAATGTGGATATGACTTTTCCTTCCTCGGGTGACCCGTCGACCCTCTTCTCGAACGATCTGCTTCGGTTTCATATTCCGGACATAAATCGGGACAACGAGCATACCATACCGTACACACGAAATGCTACCAGTGTATTTTGTTCAACAGATGGCAGCAGTGACTAAAATGAAACAGTCCTTCCTTACGCAAAATGTAAAAAGGTGGCATCTGTTGCCCGCGATCTGAGCAATTATGGAGCCATGATCATGAAGCCTTGGTCAATCCACTGCTGGACGAAGGCATCTCCAAGCCGCCAACCATCTTCCGCGATTACCGCGATGTAACGGTCCACCCAGCACCTTGCACACGTGGCGATTTTTTTAAAAAAATCGCTCCTTCTCCTCCGGTGGCTACCCTCTCCGACGGCTTTACATTTCTTGGCTGTCGCTCCATCGCTCTCTTTGACCATCGGGACGTCGTCTCGTGTGGCGACGTGATTCTGCCCAAACCCCGCATACATTTCTTAACGGTATATATATATACACAGGGACTCATCTACTTACGAAGCTTCTATTTACGAACTTTCAGAGATACGAACAAACCTGTCCGTACGTCATGTAGATGCCACACGAAGAACCAGTGGCATCTACATTTGCAAATCACGAAGAACCAATGGCACATTCATCTACAGGAGATTATAAAACACTTTAAAGCAATTCCCCGTGTTTTAGTGTACATGCACGTGCAACATGTTTGGAATCGACGGGAGTAAAGTTGGACTTACAAACAAATCGACTTATGAACAGACCTCTCGAACCTAACTCGTTCGTAAGTAAAGGAGTCTCTGTATACATATGTACATAAAATATTGTAAACATTCACCTTTAAAATAAATTTCAACGCCATGACTGACCATCACAACTTGTCATCATTGCTCAAACGATGCGATCACGACGAAGAGGAATCAAAGTGGTGTTCTGCTCCATTCATGGATGGTGTCCTGCTCGAATGAACGTGGAGTGGTGCGCATGTCCTCATGTGTTGACTGTTTGAGCCAGGCTGGGCCAGGATTGGCGAAGATGTCCTTCCAGGAATACATCTTGATTTGAAGCTTTCGTGACTGCAGGAATCCATACTCTTTGGTTCTTTCGGTAAAGTCACGTAGGTATAAAATAAAATAAATCACGACGTTTAGGACGCAACACAAGCGTCCATCATCAGGTGGTAAGTGGCCGGGGCTAGTGATGTTAATGTGAGAAATTAGCATGTAACTAATTTCTCACGTTAACATCACTAGCCCCGGCCACTTCTTTATAACCCTTGCGCTACACCCATTTCAAACCTTTTAAAACAGTCTGCGTCAGCAGCAGACCATGCTTTCCCACCTGATGATCGACGCGTGTGTTGCGCCCGAAACGTCGTGATTTATTTTATTTTATTTTTACCTACGTGACTTTACCGAAAGAACCAAAGAGTTTGTCCTACAGGAAATCTGTGAAAAAGAACTTCAGAGCTCATTGAATTCCTCCAGTATAAATATATATTCTGATCCCGTATAGCCCCAGCACTTTTCACCCAGACAACTGGAGGGCGCAGTTAGATAATTGGATATTTCGTGACTAATCGCAAGAACAACAAACATTTACGTATATTTAGGAACGCACGATTTAAAATGAATATTTAACAAATACAGAATCAAGAATGAGAATTGAAATTAAAAAAACTACATTTTCGCTGAAAATCTGTTTACAGCTGTGAGTCAGTGTCCTATGCAGGGCCTCGTCTGTCCTTCTTGATGCAGATTTTCAGAGCCACTTAATGAATTATAAATGCAAAGCCAGACAGAAATGACAATGTGAATTTAGCCTTGGTACTTTGAGACGAGCGCAACTGATGGAACAAATAAAAAATGTGATTATAATAATAATATTACTATGCACACCGCCTGACTGTGCAATAGGCTGGCTTTAAACCATAATTTATTTTGAGAAAGTACCAAAGCATCCCATTTTTATTCACGTTATCTAACAACAAAAACATAATTATGGATTGTAATATTGCTAGCGCGAGCCGAAGTACCCCCCCCCCCCCTTCCCATTTTAAGTTTATTCAATGTGTTACTCGGTTGAGCCGATCAGCACGTGTTGGCTACGTACGGTGCAAAAGAAGTTCAACACACAGTACGTAATACAACGTACCGACATGCATCTCGTTCAGCCAGTTGCCCGCCTATTCTACGTGGGAGATCCGTGATGGTGTATGAGCACAGCAGCATACGACAACAACAACACAAAAACAGCAAATCAACATTTCAGAAAACTGACTACATCATGGTCCTTAATAAATGGACAATGAGCAACCCCCCACCCCAAAAAAAAAATATATAAAAAACAGTCTGCAATAATGTGGCTGTTCAAGCAGCCGATGGATTGTCTGTGGCGCGCTCGGGCAAGTATTGCCAGCAGAGCTGTGATCATGCGGGAGTTTGTAACCCTGACAGAATCGAGCGGCCCTCTGCTGTGCCTTTGTTGTTAGGGGGGGGGGGGGAGAATGTTTCACACGAGGGTTTAGGCCACATGCCTCGCCATGGGCAAGCACCCTGGACCCAGGGAAACGGGATAAACATTGTGCCAATAAAACGAAAATCGCTCTTGCGCGCAACGAAATAAAAAAGAGGGATTAAGGCCTCATTAAAGCGCCGATAGAAAAGTGCGAAGCAAACGGATAGACGTTGCCACGCACCCCACTGCGACGTGTCGATTGTTGCCGATGTTTTTCTTCGCAGGTCGATGCTGTTTCGCCGACGCATTTCGTAATCATCTACGGCGCGTTCGTGTCAATGCACCGCAGCGAGACGGAGGCCTCCAAAGGACGCGTTGGCTTGTGGCGGGTTGTTTGACCATACTTCACCGCGCTGGTCGCTGCAGGTTCGTGAGCAAGAGGCAACCAAGACCCGCTTTGGATTCATGTCACTCGCCGCTGATGTTGTCGTTCCCGAGGAAGCCTAACTCAGGTCGGCGGGTTAGTAGGGCAGTGCACTGCCATATTTTAGTATTGTTCGCTGTCGTAACCTGCTGACCCGCCCATACTGGACACTTGTGACTAAATAACTTCATAGCTCATCTGATTCCTCCCGTCTAAATAAAGATTCTCATTCACCGACCACTGTGCTATCATTCCACCCACAGAAATGGCAAAAACTCTCATGAAAGAAATCGGCCAGACATCCCAATGCTGAACCCTCCTGAAAATGAATTTCGAGCTTAAGCAGTGAGGCTTTCCCCGGTAAACAAATGGAATTCGTATTATTATATATACAGAATAGTATCAGTGTGATCGACTCCGTACAGCATTTTTACATCCGTTAACGCTTGATCATTCTGTACACGCGGTAGAAATGGATGTCCTACGATGACATTTTGAGCTCAGGGCAATACGCTACATTGATCGTTACCCAGGTCGTCTGATTCGAAGTGAGATGCAGGTACATCATCATTATCATCCTCAGCCATGATCGATCCACTGCTGGTGAAGGCCCTCCCCGAAGCCACTGCCACCTTTCGCAGTGCCGCGACGCTACGGTGCGTCTCGCACCCACAGCAGAGGAGGTTTGTTTTTAAATCCTTTATATTAAGTTCACTTGCTTGCTTGCTTGCGCGCTTACGACCGTGCAAATCTTTCGGTCGTGTTTTAACCCACTTCCCGCGATCCAATCGAGCTGACATTTTGCACACAGACTCGTTGTGCGTGAAAATTTATTTTCGTGAAAATTTTTTTCCAAAACTTTACACTGTTTAGGGAATTTTTTAAAAATATTTAATTACCAATTGCTTAATGCTGGCAGACAATCATCTGACCCATAGGTGGCAGCCATCTCAAGCCAGAGGACGAGAGGACTCTAGCCGCCACGCATATAAAGGATTTACAGTGAAAAACTTTGTTTTTGCGGGTTAATTTATTTTTATGGCTCTATCCACGCAATGGATTTTTCTCTCGGGCGCATCATCTCCTTCGGCCGTCACTCCATCCTTAGGTTAGACCACCGGCCGTGATCCTTTCGAAAGACGTGTACTGTCCAAGCCCCCCCACCCACTTCACCCCGCCTCTCCCGAAAGGTCAATAAGACACCGTTAATGCGCGCACACTCTCTCGGCCACGTGCGACTCTTCCCGTCTCTCTCTCTGTGTGCGCGTCCCGAGCGTGCCATAGAAAAAGTTGGTGGGAAACTAAATTAATTTTAATTGGCAATCTGCTGCTCAAACTTAACTGGGGTGCAAAGGGGGTTTTTAGGCGAATGCGGCAGTCATCAAAATTAACATTAACATTAGCGGCTAAGTGATTTTGCGCCTTGGCTGGCGAACCGTGTCTTATTGACGGAAGGGCTACAGGACCCATAAAGTGAGGATTTGCTGACTAATCTGTCTTCCGCAGGGCCTTGTGGGCGTTCTTGGGTTTTATGACACGTTTATGTTCTAGGGTTTTTATTACCTTCGATCTCTCAAGCTTTTACTGACAAATGTGTATTTTTTTTGAAACCTAAAATTGGCTTCCCGTGAAATATGCTCGGCTGCGCTGTATTCGGGGCGTTGTGCAAAAGTATAATTCACATTTTTAGTGTCGGGTAATGAAAATAGCAGGCCGCGTTTGGCGGACATCAAACACTCTTGGAAGTGCGAAGCTTTTCATGATGCCCTTTCTACGAGGTAGAGTATTCTGGTTCTGATTAAGTCAACGTTTGGGCCAATAACAAGGCAAATTTATTTCTCAGGGAGACCTCTCAAGCGAGCGCGCCTTTGATGGATTTTTGTGATACAGGATCACAAGCACCAAAGCCCACAACGTTGCTCCTTTAAAGAAATGTCAATGTTGCCACGGTAACAAGGCCTGCTCGTAGGCATTCAGATTTTGAGTACGAAACTGCTGCTAGGGGCAGCCTCCGTGTCCTCATTGTTTTGTTCTTTGTCGCAATGTTGTGCACAGATGACAGAATGTCCAAGGCATCTTGGAAATAAAATATGAAAATTGCACGCGAAATCGTTATCGTTCTACATTTATACAATCGTGGCAATGTGTTTCATTACCTCAAAGACACGTTTGTAATTACTGTAGTGATCTATTATTAGGTTGAATGATAGGCAGCCAAAACAAATGATTGAAAGACTGAATCGGTAATTACGTACTTTCACAGTATATTTGTAACTTGCGCTCAGAATATTTTCACAACTCACCTACCGCACTGGAATTATTATATATGTTTTTTATATTGCACTAATGACATTATAATGATAAAAGCTATTACCCAGTAAATTATAAAACTAAACTATTTTTTTTTATTTTACCAGGTAAGGCCCATTTACCAGGTAAGTCCCATTTATACGTAGGTAAAACATTTAATAAATGAAATAAAATGGAATGAAAACAACAAAAATAAATTGTTTTCATTCCATTTTATGTAATTCATTTAAATTTTTACCTACGTGACTTTACCGAAAAAACCAAAGAGTATGAATCCTTGCAGTCACGCAAACTTCAAATCTAGAATTATGGCCCATTGAACTATATAGCTGTTTTCCAGAAGCGACCTTGCCACACGTGATAATACCTCAACAAAGTGGCTTATCACGTGGAAATGTATAGCAGCTAAATACTCTCAACGCGTGATTCTGAATGTGGAGAGAAAGACCGGAGGATCCATAGAAAAATCCACGCGACCACGAGGAGAGACACGCAAACTCCAAGTATTTCAGGCGTCAGAGTCGGGATCAAACCCACGACCTCCTGCATACCAGGCGAGGGAGTTAACATCTCACCACTGTGGCGCCCCAAAACATGGAACGTCGGGCCAACAACGGGCCAACGTTGGTCCATCGGTTGTCAATTCTCTGCTGAATGAAGGCCTCCCCACACCATGTCGGTAAACGGTCGATGTTTAACCATATTTCACCGCACTTTTCAGTGCCGGTTTTGTCAAGGAGGTCCGGATGTGAAGATGCAAGAACCGTTTCAGAGGTCACTCGCCACTGTCATTCGTCATGAGCGGTAATCCAACTCAGGCCACCGGGTCGATAGTGCAGTGCAATAACTACCAAGGTGCCACCATATTAACTACACTATAACACCATTTCATTTCATTCACATCATGATTTTCTATAAAAAAACATATTTTTGCATTCACTAGTGACCAGTGTTCACCCTCCTTGGTGATATATTCATCACGTACACGTTTTCACTTATGAACTCGCCACTGACTTGGGACAAATACGGCAGTCACAGGTGTTATAGGTTGGGCAACAGCTGGGGGGCAAGGGTGGGCGGGCAATGCAGCTGAACGGAGTATCGTTTTGGCCCGCGACACGATGGTTGACTACAGCGTGGAAGGTGATGTCACCTCGATTTGGTGATGTCACCTCCGACGATTTCTCGGAGGCTAACGGCTAACACACACACACACACGCTTAGACTGCCATTGCTTTTAACATTCCTCAAACAAGCAGCTGCCCAAAGATGCGCGGAACACTTAAAGGAGGCTCAATATTCAAGTAAAACAAAATTGGTGGCGGTAAAGACAGAGGGGAAATGGAAACAAATGACGAAATGTGCATTGGACACCGAGAGGCTATCTGCCCCATGGATCGTGTTGATGGTGATGATGATGGTGGTGAAAGGTGCAGTGCCTGAAATGTCCTGCTCGTGCCACCGCTGGCGGAAGGGATTTCACGTCTGTTGTCATTTATTAAATCCTTTATATTAAGTTCGCTTGCTTGCTTGGGTGCTTGCTTGCTTGCTTACGACCGTGCAAATCTTTCGGTCGTTTTTTAACCCACTTCCCGTGATCCAATCGAGCTGACATTTTCCACACAGACTCGTTGTGTGTGACAATTAATTTTCGTGAAAAAAAAATCCAAAATTTTACACTGTTTAGGGAAAAAAATTAAATATTTAATTACCAATTGCTTAATGGTCGCAGACAATCATCTGACCCATAGGTGGCAGCCATCTCAAGCCAGAGGACGAAAGGACTCTAGCCGCCACGCATATAAAGGATTTATAGTGAAAAACTTTGTTTTTACGGGTTTACTTGTTTTTTTAGTGACCCAAGTCGTCGCTCATGCAAATGAGACTCGAATGCACATATCCTGCCCTGTGTCGTGAGTTTTATCACGTGGCTACATAAAACATCAACTTTGAAAACAACTTGAAGGGCCTAAACGAGAGGGGGATGGGGGGGGGGAACTCTGGAGAGCTTAACAGAGGTCACGTTGACCTCCTCTTCCGTGCTGACAGTACCCACGTTTTACCCCACCACACGCAACCTCGTGATTAATTGGTGGTGAATGATCATTTATGCTTCTGGGTGGACAGAGGCAGCGGGGGGTGGTGGTGGTGGGGGATTTAAGAAACTCTCGCACCCATTGTTTCTACTGCCGTGCCAAAGATGAAATCGAACCGGTGACCTCTGATTTGCAGGTTGCCAAGTGTGCAGCTAAACATTACACCACCGCTCTGACAGCCATTCAAGTAAAACAAAGTTAACAAAAAGTAACTAATATTTCTTACAATTTTTTTTACGGAAAACATTTGCAGCAATGGGGATTCTATTCTGAGACAGCTGAAGTCTGGATCTTGCACAGCCGTTGTGTTCAACCACTTGAGGCTCGGAGCACTGCCTAATGAGGTGCCAGAGCATGTAGAGATACTATGAAGATGTGAATGTAGTTAGGTCGGCACGGTTGGCGTGAAAGAAGTTCAACATACAGTCCGTTCTGCCATGGCGCGTGATTTCATAACGCAATACATGTATTAGGGAACACATTTTTTTCTATAACGTGGATGCATATTGGATAACACATTCCTGCGGAGGGAGCTGGCAGGAACGTTGGGTTGCTCGGTCAATGGCCTGCAGGGTCAACAGCGGCGTGGTGTATTCCGCAAATATGCCCGACTGTGAGGGCGGGCACAATCCGGCATGAGTAGGTTAAACGTTGAGTTTTATAAGGGCACCACGGGGTGACCAGCCCCTCCCCACCCAGCCCCACCCCTCCCACCCCCCACCCAGCCCCACCCTCCCCACCTAGCCCCTCCCCACCCTCCCCTCTCCACCCAGCCCCTCCCATTTTTGGATTCACGACGGACGGACGAACACAATAATCCCCTGTGGGCTGGTGGAACCAGGTGGTTCTTACCAATATAACGCGATCGAGTGAACAGAACTACATCGCGCGAGTAGGAATACGCGGTTTGTACGGCTGCCTCGCGTCAACAGAACACAACGAGGCACTGGGACGCTTCTGGATGCTGCTTCTCGATGCCACCAAAGCGTCTCAGTCTTTGTTCAACCTGCGTACGCATCTCACGTGCTTTCGCGGACTGTGCTTTGCCAAATAGTTATTATCAGGCTATTTTTCCAAAACACCGCATTATATACACATCCATCCTGCTCACGGCCGGCAAATGCTGACACCTCTGGTCACCATGGCGTCGTTTGCGCTTTTACCTAAAACAATAATCACTTTAAAAAAAAAGACGAAACACCACGGCGCCTGATTCACATCTTCCTTCACAAAAGGCCCCTTTCACGACGAAATGTTCTCACCAAAAAACATACCACGGCATTCTTAGATAACGTGGATGTTTAAAAGAAAGAAGTTTTTTCGTTGCTTTTTGCCAAAGAGCAAAAACCCCCGTTGTTGTGTTTGAGGATGATGTTCTCACAGGAAGTCAGTAACAAGCGTTGCACGAGGTCCCTGTTCGGTTAAAGATGAAGGCGCAGCCCTGCAATTGCCCACTCATGCCAAGGCTGGCGGAAGGGCCTCCGCAAGAGAGAAAGAAAGAGCGAGGGCGCTCGCTCTAAGGGAGCTCCTCTACAGGGTGTTTGGTCTACTCTTCCACGCTGGGCAGACGTCTCGGTGGACGAGTTGGGGAATGCTCACATTTAACCTCGCCACATTGCGACCTGCTAATCGATTGCGGTGCACCCATTTATACTGCTGGGTGAATAGAGGTGGGGGGTTGTGGGGGGACGGGGGGGGGAGGCGCGGGGTGAGGGGCAGGGGGCGCGGTGGGGTGGTGGCTGCTAGTTAATAAACTTACAGATTGTTTCAGCGGTAGATCAAATCGAACCGGTGACCTCTGCAATGCAAAGTCGAGTGTGGCTACCCCAGTCAGGGCCACCAACAAGGGAAGGGGGGTGCGGGGCCCGGGGCAAACCCCACCGTGTGGGCCCTTTTACGCCATCGAACCGAACGCATCACAACTGACACCATGACATCGAAGCGCGGGCTCCGTTCTCCCACCCCTCCCCCCAAAGTGCAGGGCCCGGGGCTGTCGCTCTGCCCCCAGTACACCACAGCGGAATCTGCCCTCACCCCCACCAAATCTGCTCCCTCCATCCACCGCACCCACCACGTCCGCACACTCGCGCAGGCTAAAAGAGGATGCGGCTTTTCGCTTTTTGAAGACGGCCAGGCATGTCTCTCTTCGGAGAGACGCATCTTAAAAATGACCCCCAAGTGATTCTTATTTCTTTTGTCTTTTCCCTCGCCGTGTCCACGAGCTCTTCAGGCAAGGCGCGTGCCACCAGTTCCGTGCGGCGGTGCCACTCGATTTGCCCGTCATCATTCGAGAGCGTGGGTGCTCGGAGGGGCGTTAATTAAACGTGACAGCAGCTTATGAGAGAAATGACACGCTGGGGGGTGGGTGGGGGGAGATTTGCAAATTGCACGGAGAGATTTAAACTTTGGGGCAATGCTGCTGACAAAATCTGTTTCGTCTCGTCACGAAACTGCCACCACAGGTGTTCCCCACAACACATGACGACAAATTATATCCGATCATTGATGGCCTCTGTCGCCTTACGCAACACGTGGATCTCCATGTGATGCCTCATTCTCCGGATTGTTAGACGTTCCGGAAAGTAAGACGCGAGCCCGAAAACGTGTGACCGGTGTCAATAAAGTTATGCACGTGTGACCTCAAAGACAAAGATCCACCGTGTAGCCTCAACAGACTGTTGGGGCAGGTGCCGTTAACGCGAAACCTGTGAAGGCCGTCACGGCACGCGAGGGGGGTGGGTGGCCAGCACCACGCCCGTCCGCCTTCGTCTCCCCAGTGGCGATGTTTACACACCGCACCAGGTACTCATTTGAGGCTGAGTCGACCTAGGGGACACACGCGCGCAGCTACTGGATTATAAGATGCACCCCCAACTGTTTCTATGAAATATAGGGGGACAGTACGACTTATAAGCTGGAGGATAGCGTGCATTTCCCAGCCTGTTTACCGAATAATGCAACTATGACCTCTTCACACGGTGTTCAACCATACTTCACCACGCAGTTTAGAGTGGGTTGGTGGGGGGGGGGCAATCCTGGCCCATTTCAGACATCAATCGGCACCGATGTCGTTCACGGCTGGGGAATCGCACTCAGGTTTCCGAGTTAACGGCACAGCGTGACGGAAAATGGGAGCACGTGCATGGAGCAATCAGAAACACAAACGAGGCGAAAAAAGCCAGGAGCAAAGCGGCATAGGCGTGAATATTTGGGCGATGTCAAATTAAGTTGCAGCCAGTTCCCACTAGAAAGCCCCTGACATCTCATTACATCACCCATCATTTGGCGAAAATGGAATCTTGATGGGATTTTGCCGTTTCCAGGTCTCCGTGTCGTACCCCATCACACTCCACACTCGCGTCTCGCATCTCGTTCACAAATTGTGCCCGCGTCCGTGGCGCGGCTGAAAGCGGCGGGGCCATTAGCGAGTCCATTCCGATCGCGCTCGCTCGAAAAATGACCCGGGCCACGCTCCGTTTTCTTTTAGCCTAATTTTTTATATATATGTACACATCTCTCTAAAACAGGGGATAACGCAAGGGAGAATCGCTTGGCCGTGAGTTATTACGGGGGCGAATCACCCTAAATGCTCTCGGTCCCACCAGGCCTCGGAAGCCAAGCGGGTTTGAGACTGGTGACCGCATGAATGGGTTCACGCTCGGCCTTGCACGTTATTGTAGACTTGGGGCTGTGCAAAAGATAAAACTAAGCTATAAACTAAACTATATCATTTTTTTTATTTCACCAGGTGAAGCCCACTGAGCTGTATAGCTCTTTTTTCAGAAACGACCTGGCCACAAACGATAGCTCAACGAAGTGGCTTGTCATGTGGAAATTTATAGCAGCAGCCGAATACTCTCAGTGCAATGTTTCCAAATGTGGAGAAAAAATCCACGCGACCACGGGGAGATGAACACGCAAACTACAAATACAGCAGCAGGCGTCATGGTCGGGATCGAACCCACAACCTCCTGTATACCATGCGAGGTAGCTAGCATTTCGGCACCACGGCGAGATGTAAACATAGACGCCCGGTGTTGTCCCCGTCGGATGTATAGTGGCTTTTCTCTTGGGCTCCCCGGTTTGCTTCCACGTGAAACCAAACTCTCGTTGGCAGAATTGACCAAAATGTCCCACTCTAGAAGGACGCTCCAAAAAAAAACCAAAGGAGTCCTGAGACTCATTTGAGGCTCTCATGGATAAATAATTGGCTTTATTTAAGAAAAAATATATTACACAGCTAAAACGCTTCTTGAAAATCGTGTTGCAACACAGTAGCCGAAGACCAAATAACGCGGAATGCACAAAATCCCATCACATCTAGGAAGCTCAGCAGGTCTGAGCCTGGATTTGAGCCGGCCAGAGGGCTGGTGTACACCGCCTGCGTTTCAACATCTATGCACCGCACCTACAGCAAACTGCAGTGGCCAACGGTGGCCATGCGCGGTCAACTCATAACCCCGGCACGACGAGCCCCCCCCCCCCCCTCCCCAGAGGTCGCAAACGGGTTTTGATTCCTTACCCATACCCGGCCGTACCCGTACCCGGCCGCACCAGGGTCGCAAACGGGTACCCGTACCCGTACCCGGCCGTACCCGTACCCTACCCGTACCCGGCTAGGGTACGGGTATCGGGTACCTGATTGCGACCTCTGGGATGAAGCCATGTTGCAGGCGCGAGTGGGTTGATTCTAGGAACTTGAATTGTGAGAAGAGACAAGACGTTGGGAAATGAGTGACAAACGGTTACTCACCAGTGACTCACGGCCTACCCGTACCCGTACCCGGCCGCACCAGGATCGCAAACGGGTACCCGTACTCGTACCCGGCCGGATACGGGTAGCCGGGTATCGGGTAGGGTACGGGTATCGGGTACCCGGTTGCGACCTCTGCCCTTTCCCCAATCCAGCAGTGGACTGCCGAGTGAGAAGCCTGCCGCCTGCATTGGCAGTGCGTGCACACTCCCCAACAGAGACAAATCCATAACAGGGTTCATGGACCTGGGGCTTTATGTCTGTCCGGCCCAGCAACAGTGCTGTCAAGTGCCGTTGGAGGGCTTCACCATGACAACAGCAAATGACCGGAGAAGAAAGCAAAATCCCCCGTTCTGCAACATTTTTTTTCCCCCTTCATCTTCTCCTGCTGTCCCGATAGGGGGTTAGAGGCGCAGCCCCGCAAATTGCTCGCTCACGGCAATGCTGACGGAAGGGCCTCGCGACCGTCGAGAGCTCCAGGAAGCTCGTCGCACGGAGGGCATTTTGGCCTCCTCTTCTACGCCGGCCAGACGTCTCGGGAATGTGGCGGGGAGTAGCAACACTTCTCACCCGCCGCACGCGACCCGCAAGATCGACTAACTCTGGTCGAACCCATTTCTCTACTGCCGAGCGGACAGATGCGGTGGTGGGGGAGGCGGAGGAGCGGGGTGGGGGGTGGTTTCAGAAACTTGTCGCAATGTTTCAATTGCCGCGTCGCGAGATAGACGAGAACTGGTGATCTCTGGATTGCAAGTCCGGCGTGCTGACCATCCCTGTGAAACAAAAAAAAAACACGAGAATTTGGGGGTGCGATGGCACATTGGTTCACACGGAGGATGAGTTTATTTTTTTTTAACGTGGAGATACAAACCTGGGTTTATTTACCCACGACTCTCCACAGCAGTGGGGAGGGGGGGCACACACACCTTTTTTCCCGCACCTCCGATTGGCACGGTTGGCTACGTACGGCGCGAAAGAAGTTCGACGGACGTTCACCCAGGAGATGGAGCGATGACATGAACCCGTGCGAATGGCGCGACCTTAGGAAGGCCTTCATCCAGCAGCGGATTGATCGTGGCTGCTGTTGATGATGTTAGCAATGTTTCACAACGGTGCACAATGGGTCGGCATATACCTATGTAACAACCGACTATGTGTTTCGTAATGCGCGCATGTGTGAGGATGTGTGGCTTACAATCTGCTAAGGCTATACGGGTGATCTTTGTCTTTGTATGTCTTAGCTTTAGCGCAGCGTGTTAGCGTGCTGCGCTATACATCGAGCGCCCCGAGTTCGATTCTGCTCACGACCAACACCAGTGAGGATTATTTGACCCAGTCGTGGGCCTCTCCTAGGTCGACTCAGCCTCAAATGTGTACCTCGCAAACCAAGTCTAAAAACATCCACCCCCCATCGTGTGCGGTGCCGGCCTTCATAGGTGTCTCGCTAACAGCCCTTGCCCCAACAGTCTGTTAAGGCTGTACGGGGTGAATCTTTGTCGTGTCTAAGCCAAGAGCGCACACCGCAGCAGAGTTGATGATGTTCAGCAAACATGGGCGAGAGACTATTAATCTTGGAAGTGGCTACGCGAGGCAGAGCTTAAACGGAGTCTATAACGGAGCCTTTAAAAGCATATCAAAAGGACAGTGGATTATATGCACTGATAGTCCACAATGGGATTTGCATTTCAATATTTAATCATCTCATTTAAATTCACCTGCTCGGTTTTTCATCTTTGAGGTTCTTCCGGTTACCATGGTTGCGTTTTTTTTTATCATCCCACATGTCAAGAAAGCTGTTCGAGACTGACGTCTCCTACAAAAATACAAATTAAAAAGAATATATATTCGATTTTACTCGGGAAAACCCACTGAGCTATGTAGCTCTTTTGCAGAAGCGACCCGGCCACAAACTGTAGTTCAACGAAGTGGCTTATCACGTGGAAATTTATAGCAGCCAAATACTCCAAACCACATGTTTCTAAATGTGGAGGGAAAACCCGGAGGACCCGGAGAAAAATCCACACGACCACGTGGGAGAGAGACATGCAAATGTACGGGCGACAGAACCCACGAACCTCCTGTATACCAGGCGAGGTTGTAAACATCTCGCCACCGAGGCGTCCCAAATATTGATATTCTCAACTTCTTTTTTAAAAAACCTGTGCACTTCATATCATTGTTATTATCATTTCGTTGCGTTGCAAATTTAAGCAAAGTTTATTTCTTTTTAAATTTGTTAATCATGCATATATTATTGACTATATTTTGTTGACGATGAGCTGGATTTCATGAATCGATGCATTCAAATTTACCTACTATGTTTATTGAGTGGAAATTCCTTGTATTTTGGGTGGTGCTTTGTAATACAAGTCTGTATTGTAATAAATATTAATAAATAACATTACTTTCGGTTATCGCTCAAGTTTAATTCCTGTAAAAGTAAATCATACATACATGCAAATTGTTTAATTGTATTGTATAGACTCCCATAGAGATCCATAGACTCACACCGAGATCCAGAAGCTCGCACAGAAACCCACATACACGACTTACTCAGGGACCCATAGACTCACACATGGACGAAAAGACTCGCTTAGAGACCTGCAATTGACCGCCTCTCTATGTAAAATAAACATTACTGGTAGGAACCTCCTGGTTACACCAGCCCACAGGGGATTATTGTGTCCGTCCGTCGTGCAGGGAGAGGCTGGGTGGGGAGGGAGGGGCTGGGTGGGGAGGGGAGGGTGGTGAAGGGCTGGGTGGGGGGAGGGGCTAGGTGTGGAGGGTGGGGAGGAGCTGGGTGAGGAGGGTGGGGCTGGGTGGGGGGTGGGAGGGGTGGGGCTGGTCACCCCGTGGTGCCCTTATAAAACTCAACGTTTAACCTACTCACGCAGGCTTGTGCCCGCCATCACAGTCGGGCATATTTGCGGAATACACCACGCCGCCGTTGACCCTGGCCATTGACCGAGCAACCCAACGTTCCTACCAGATCCCTCCGCAGGAATGTGTTCCCACTGTTTCCGTGCCATCTTGAGATACCACGCTATATGAATCTAAATTGTATTGTTTCATAGCAGATTGATAAAGGGGCCGTCCATAAATGACGTCACGCGATTTTGGACAATTTTTGACCCCCCCCCCCGTCACACGGCGTCACAAAAAGTCAGACCCCCCCTCAAATATGACGTCACAAAGCTCTGCCCCCCCCCCCCCCCCCCACAAAACCATATTTCCGATATGAAAATAAAACATGCTTAAAATCGCTTCAAACTATTGTCATTGTAGTGCGTATTTAATATGGCGCTGCACTGATGTTGTAGGAGAAAACATGTATTAAAAAGTCTATTTAATTAGGTAGAACGTGTATATTTATTTAAAGTCGCGCATTTTGATGTTACGTCACATTTCTCAAACCCCCCCTGCCCTCGTCACAAATGACCCCCCCCCCCTAGGTGCGTGACGTCATTTATGGACAGCCCCAAAGGTCTGAAATGTTCACATGACCCAGTATACGCATTAGCAGGACTATCGCGAAAAAAAAAACAGCTTGCAGTAATAAGTTGATTAAGTGCAAAAAGTTCCTGTTTGTGTTTGCTCAAAAAGTAATCAAACACAAGAGAACTAATTAGGTGCTAATTGGCCCGATGTTTCTGCCCAGTTACGGGAGGGGGAACAGCTGGCCTCTTCGTGCCACTTACATCCCCTTCGTCTGAATTCGATAAGGAGGCCGCCTTTCCAAAACAGCAGGTCACGCAAGCCTCGCCAACTGTCGCCATCGGGATGGGTTGGACGCATTTGTTCGTCAACAAAGTGTTGTTATTGAGTTCGTGTGTTTTTTCTTTTCTCTCTCTCTCTTTAAAATCAGCGACGATGATGAGCCGATAGGAATCATCGGGCGGGACGCTGAGCACAGCTGTTGCACCCACCCCAATCCACACAGAGAGCCAAGCGCTACCGACTGTAAGATCAACTACAGGCAGTCCCCCGAGATACGAACGTCCGACTTACGAACGTCCAACTTACGAAGTTAACCACCATAAGAGAATGTGTGGAATACATTTTTTTGCGTGTACATGTTACGTTGTGCCCGCGTGATACAATTTCATTTTTGAGCAAAATATGAATTCGCGAAACGATCATGCCAACCTTCTTGGTTCTTTCGGTAAAGTCACGTAGAATGGAAATAATAAAATAATAAGAATAAAATATAATAAAATAATTCTCACGACGTTTCGGCCACAACGCAAGCAGCCGTCCTCAGGTGGAGAGCAGGTCTGTCGAGAAGACAGAGTCTGAATGACACACTCCAGGCTTGGAGCGACTATTTAAGCTGGGATGGAGGGGGGAAGGGCGCCTTGACAAAATAATTTGCATGCCAACCTTTTCAAAATTGTTGAAGCCGGCTTTGAAATCATACTGCTGTACCACAGTCCCCAAGCTCACCCTTACAATGCTATAACCCGATTGGATTTCAATGTTTCTCGGAGGTATTTTGTCCGGGGGGTGTGGGGGGGGGGCTCTAATTTTAGTTGCAAAATATTACAAATGGCCACGGACTTTTTTGTTGTTTGCGAAATGCATCATTGTTTAGTTTATTACCCGGCGAATGGAGGTGCCCTAGCTTGTACTTGAAAATACATGTAGACAAGGTGTGTTCGGATTATCTACGTGTGTATATATTTGTTTAAGAAGATAATTGTAATACTACATGCAAGAATGCATGCAGGTGAACGAAACGATAACTGGAAATGCAAAGGCAACGTGTGGTGATGATGAATTAGTGCCGGGCACCACCAGACCGCTTCCCCTGAGAAGCGTCCGTCCCTCTGCTGGAGAATGTGCCGCTGATGATGATGGTCCCACTGCCAGCAAATTCCAGTCTCTCAGTGGGCCTCCACGTACGTCTATGCGTTGCTATGTAAGCCTATGGGTCTCTGTGTGAGTCTACGCGTTTCTATGCGAGTCTCTGGGTCTCTGTGTGAGTCTATGGTTGTCTCCGGGAGTCTATGGGCCTCTAGGTGAATTACTCTTTGGTTATTTTGGTGAAGTCACGTAGAAAGAGAAAATAATAAATTAAATAATAGCATACGACGTTTCGATTGCAACACAAGCAATCATCATCAGGTACAAATGAAAAACCTAGTAAACTTAGAAATATAATGCAATACAACACAGATAGTCGGCTATGATAACAGTCAACACCATACCTGGTTGATTACATTCTTCCAAAGATTGCTAGGTGAATGTATGGGTTTCTGTGTGAGTTCATATATCTCTGCGTCTCTTTGTGAGTCTATGTGTAAATGTATGGGTCTCCGTTGTGAGTTTCGTACTCTATGCGAGTCTTCGGTGTCTGTGTGAGCATATGGGTCTCTGTGTGAGTCTACACGTGTCTATGCGAGTCTCTGGGTCTTTGTGTGAGCCTATTTGGTCTCTGTATGAGTCTCCAGTTTGCCTGTTGTGAGTCTATGGGCCTCTGAGTCCTTAGACCTCGACGTGAGTTTCTGTGTCCTCACACGAGTCCACGGGGCCTCCGTGCCAGGCAGCGCTGACAACAAAACCACGACCATTTCAGTGTTAACGAATTCACCTGGAAATTAGGGGGTGGCGGGGGGGGGTGGCGAAGTGGAAAGTTCGTTGCCTGCTCAATCCGGAAACCACAAACCGGCACGGGTGCCAGAGTGCGGCTCTGCAAAGTTCATCGTCATCATCGTTATCATCGTCATCGTCATCATCATCGTCATCATCATCATCATCGTCATCATCATCATCGTCATCATCATCGTCGTCACAAAAAGCATGGCGTGTTAACTCAGGCACGCGTTCACACTCACGCACGCGCACAGATTATATGTTTATTTTATAAACCACGCGTTGTTGCTTTATGTTTCCAGGAGTGATTATCTTTGTGACATCTGTTAGGGGTTGGGCAAGGACGGGGAGATTGCGCTGCGACACAGGAAGATCTTCAAGAGCCCCCTCCGTGTTATCAAATCTGCAAATGACGAGAAAAATCGATCATTAACATCCCATAATTAACTCTGTGATCTGCATGCATGCGTGTGGAAGCGGTAACTTAAAACAATTAACACATTTAATTTATTCCAACTGTCCCGTCAACATCGTGTGAAGAAACGAAGAATTCATTCGGTTTAATCGCCACTCAGTCATGTTCAAGCCAATGAATCTCAGTGTAAATCGACGGCTCCCTGTGCGTAAGTCAAGAGGTCTGCCTAAGCCATTGGTGACGTGGCTGAGAACATCAACTCAATTCACTTGAGAACCCGGTTCAATCATATCTACGGGACCTTTTGCCGGTATCAAAATTATGAAGAAAAAAATTGAACAATTGGGTTTGGCCCTTTCTGGATATAACTGGTTAACCCGAGCTATTAATACGTTGATACTCGCATTGCCTTTGTATTGTTCGCCTTTTGACGTTCGGTGGTCTAACACTGGTGAGACAAGGCCATAAAGAAGGCCGTCTCTGGTGTAGGCCAATCAGTTTCGCGAAGACAATGCACACATTATTATCAAAGAAAGTTTATTTTGCATGTTTCGGCCACACGTATGTGCCGTTAATGCAGACCTGACGCCTTGCAATAGGTATCTATTTGGTCTTTGAACATATTACCACAAGGTAAAAAATGAAATTAAAATTTACCGAAAGAACTAAGAGTATGAATCCTTGCAGTCACGAAAGCTTCAAATCTAGAAATTTTACCACAACTCCCGTTTTATTGCCGTTTTAATCACCGTTTGCCGGGCGGATGCAACCCGAATTAAAACCCAGGATCTCAGCTCTGCTTGGCACTGTGCTCAGACCCCTGGGAGCTACTCGGCCACCTCTGACATTTTTTGGTTGTTGAAATCTAGCAGCCACCAAAGGTCACAACAGCATCAAAACAGAGGTCTCCCGGCCCCCCTCCCCTCCCCCTTAGTATGTGTGCCCTGGGGGAGCTCTAGTGACCGCGCATCCATCACACGAGGTCACGCTGTTGTCTCCGAGAGCAAGTGTCCACTGGGTACAAAAATGGGGCCTCCTTGTGGGCACAACTTCCACATGTTTGTGTCATTGTGGCTCTTTGTGCGAAAGGCTAGCAGGGGGCGAGAGGTGAATTGTGGCTTTGCGCTTTTATGTTGCTCTCGCAGAGTGGTTCATGATTGAGTGATTGAGTGGTGTGTGTGTGTGTGCTTGTTGCCGTGTGTAACTTTCGGCGTGTGTGTGTGTGTGTTTGCGTGCGCTCGCAAATCACATAAAAGTGAGTTACCAGCGATGTCAACATCGGCCTCTGGGGAGGAGGAGGCTCGTGAAGAATGCTACTGGGCAGTTGGGAGGCATTCGGCCTCCAGCAACAACAGAGGGTGGAGGAGCGACTACTTCCTGTCTGTATCCTTAAAACCTTAACCATCCTACACCTTCCCCTTCCTAACTTCGCCAGTCCTCCCTTTCCTGATCATCATCCTTCCTCGCCATCCCTTTCTCATCCCGAACACTCAAACACCATCCCCTTTTCCCCATCAGCCAATAACGAATGTACCATTTGCGATTCTTGTAAAGCGCTATGTAAAATCCTAGATGAGATGAGATGAAAAAACAATCTGATTTATTTTCACTTACCTTGAGTCCTGATGCTGCCTGGATTGACAGAAGCGGCCTCATGAGTCTCTGCAGGATGCCTGGACTCATTACATCTCACGGAGGATTGCTCCACCCAACCGAATAGTTACGCGGTTCTGTTCGTAAGTACGAAATAAAAGAGTCATTCATCTTAAACTATGAATAATCAACGTTTTTGGGTTTAGATCGCGTTATTTATAAATGTGTCGTAACCCTCTACCACCCGACACGGCCAATCAGTAAAAAAGTGTCACGTTGACAAAAGACAAATAGTTCACTGCTTTAGCCCACCGGTGTGTTGAAGGCACAACATTTACAATTTGAGTACGACGTTTCGCTGGTAATTGCATCCAGCATCATCGGGCAATTCGCGTTAAATTAAACTATGAAGTCACAGATGTATCTCTCTCTCTACGTACATTTTTTTATTTCTGTGGCAACAAAATAGAACAAAATAATACAGAGTAAAGGGGTTAGGAATATTAATGAGGGTGTAATTGCCATGAGTGAAGCATGATGAATTTTTAAGGCAGCCGATGGGCTAATTATTGCTATCCTCGGAACACATTATGTCCGTGCTGTCCATCCGATGACACTTCACACATTCACGGAAACTACAAACACCCCACTACCACCATCCCCCGCCCACCGAAACTATCACTCGGAACACTTAGCACACAACTCAACAACACCATTAGCCAGCCAATTCTGTGTAGTGTTTGGGCGAGATTAACAATGAAATACTTTCCACAACAAAACAATAAACGTTTTTCTCTTTTTCTCTCGGAGAGAGAAAAAAAACCCAACACCCCCAAACGATTCCTCCGCATTAGCGTATTTAGCGCACGTGCCGCAATACGCTGCTTGCACGAGGTTGTTTGAGCGTGCCACCATGCGCATGCAAGTGCCTTCATCCAGCAGTGGATTGGACAATGCTGCTGCTTTTGCTGTTGATGATGATGATGGCGTTGATACAACGTGTCCACAAATGGTCTCGTTCTCGTTGTGAGGGCTGTGCTTAAATCACTCGGGACCTACGCGTAAAAGAGGTGGTTCCTTCACATGTGTTTTTTGAAAGAGGAAACAGGTTTTGTTGGTTTCAATTTAAAACTTTCGTGACTGCAGGGATTCATCTTCTTGGTTCTTTCGGTAAAGTCACGTAGATAATAAAATAATACAAGTAAAACATATTTTATTATTATTATTTTATTATTTCCCTTCTACGTGATAATAAAACATATTTTATTATTATTTTATTATTTCCCTTCTACGTGACTTTACCGAAAGAACCAAGAAGGAGGTTTTGTTGGTGTTTGTAGTTCGGGATGCTGCAGCCACGGCGGTGAAACATTGGGTCGGCAGACCGGACTTTGCGATGCGGAGGTTTTCGCCGGTTCGATTCGGCTTCCGAGGCCGCTGCGGCAGTCTAAAAGCCGACGGGCAAGTTTTCAGTATTTGGAACTCGCAACTAACCTCTTGGTGATCGCGAGCCTCCTCTCGCTTCACAACGCCAGGCCGACCTGGCCAGGCCGACCTGGCCAACGGAGCGGAGCGGCCACACAATCCTCGACGTGAACGCGCGTTGCGCGGTGCCGTTGGCTGGCGCGGGGGAGAACAGCGGCTGGTGGGATCACGGCACCGCACTGAGTCCACGGCAACAAGGCGGTCAGAGAGAAAGAGAGGAGGGCTGTGTGTGTGTGTGGGGGGGGGGGGGCTATCGTAACCCCGGTATCATCGGCTGCGATCACCGCGACCGAGAGCACTGACTCATGCAGGTGTCGCGGCGGCTCGCGCTCGCGTAACTAATGCACTGTGACCAACTCCGCTACGATGTGGCAGAGCAGCGTATGGGCCCAGAGGCGCCTCCCCTGTGATCTTGAACTAGGTGCAAGCCAGCTTCCCCCCACGCCCCCGGGGGGTGGGGGGGGGGGCAGACAAAGTGACAAATGAACGCCGTGGCTGACTGCTGCAGCCGTCGCACCGTTGACAAACACAAAAAAAACCGCTTTACCGCTCGCGGAGAATTTGTCACCGTCTCGCCCCAATGACGATGGCACTCAAACAAAAACACAGCGAAGAAAAGTGCTCCCTGTGTACGGGCCGATACCTCGCTACGTTGGGGGCAAAGCCTGTCATGTTGCTGTCGGGGGGGAAGGGCTGTCAGCCGGCGACTTGCCACTGCCGGGAAAGTGCTTCCCCAATTTTATTCAATTCCTGCCTTTCCTCAGTTGGTACTCTCCAACAGTGGCCTCGGAACTTCTTTGCTCGCAGAGTCAGAATGTGTATTGAGACTGGAGGAATCCGATGAGTCTTGGACCTCTTTTTCACCACATGTCCTCCGCCCTACGCTTTCATCTCACGCCGTCTCACCATCTCGCCATCGCTTCCCGTGCCTGTTCGCGAGCACCTTTGAAGCCCTGGACAGCATACGAGGTTGTAAGTGGCCAGCAACAAACGCCCGGCCGCCTTTGGCTCCCTACTGGCGATGTTTATACATCGCACCAGGTACTCATTTGAGGCTGAGTCGACCTAAGGAAGGACCAGGATAAGCTCGGATATAATCTTCACTGGTGTTGTCGATGAGCGGGAACTGAACTTGGGTCGACGTGTTCGTAGCCCAGTACGCAAACCGCCTCCACCACTGCTCCTCGCACGTGATGAAACACACACTCGGCGATGCGCTCATACCTCCTCTGCCCACCCTGACCGCGCAAACAATAAAAGCCCCGCAACAAGAAGCCGCTGGCTTCATATCTCTTGTCACATTCCATATACATCAATAAGTGAAAGTTGCGTGGTTCAGTGATGGACACGCCATTAACATATTATTCCATCAATAAATCTGGATCGGGCTGTTGAAGTGTCCTGAAGGCCTGATGGTATTGGATTGACATCTCTGAGCCAAAGGGGAGAAGAGTGAGTGGTGTATTTTACAACATCATCATTACGAACAACAGAGCAGTTCCCATGTGCTATCCACTGCTGAACGCAGGCCTCCCGAACGAGACAAAGGTGTAACACCCAAAGCTCCACGAACATTTGTATTAAATTCATAGTCAAATCCAAGTTATTGAATTTTACATGCGGACTCAACCCGTTGCTAGATTGCCATCTGCTACTCACCACGTGTCTAAACGCCTACAACACCTGGTATGCAATGCCGATCGCCCATCAAAGCAACACACCAGGCTCAACCTTGCATAGCTTCCACGATCCAGTGAGATCGGGGTTTTTCGGGGTTATTGGGTTTGCATAAAAGCCTGCCTTGCGGATAAATACGCCACGTTAATCTGCAGGACACGCGGAACGGAATTAGTACAGCCGAGGCATCTCACCTGCCAACGCAGGCATAGGCAGCTTAACCGTGGATGCCACAGCAAGCAATAAAGTGCCTAATTAATTCCACAAAATGTGAATAATTTTGGGAGTTAATAACCCACCAGAGAACTGACCACAGGTCCATTTAGCCGATGTAGATTTTAATGAGCTGTTAATGCCAAGGGTTGCACCAAACACTGCTTAGTGACTCCTAAAATTCCACAACCCACGTGAAAACACACACACGCGCGCGCACACCCGCGTACGTGTGTGCGCGTAATGAGTGCGGGTTACTGGCAGTTAAAGCCAAATATAATTTCCCCACCACCACCACCAACTCTGACTGGAGGTGCTGGCCCACTGGGCCCTCTAAGCAGAAATTAGTGTTTAGGGCCCAACCTTTCAATTCATAATATCTGAGTGTGATGACAGAATAGATGTGTGTATTGTATAGGCAGTGATGTGAGAGAATTGGAGACGACAATTGAGATGCGGTGAGATGACGAGAGAGACGCAGACGAGACAGATACGAGCGAACGAGTATATTGGATGTGTTGCCGTCTCGTTACGTTCGTACGGATATGAGTTTTGATGCCCCAATTTGTGTTTTTGTAACGGGTTCCGGAGACACTTGTAGAGGTAACTTGTTTATTACAACACAACACTCAACAGTCCAACTCTCCAACAGTCCTGATACTCTGTTACAGCCAAGGTACACAGCCTAGCTACACAGCCTAGATACTCTACTCTGGCTACACTCCGGAACTCGCCCTCACAAGGTCGTACAGTCCCAGCGCTGGCTCTCACAGCATCCCAGGGTCTTCAGATGGCTGGTCGTGGGTCTTGGGTCTTGAGTTACAACTGGGCCCTGATCGTCCAGGTAGCTCTCCTTTTATGCCTGGTCTAACGAGGGGTGGGGCCGTGTGCGCCACCAGACATCCCACAGAGCACACACAGCCCCCCCCCCCCCCGTTGGCGGCGCCAAAAAGGCTTAAGCACCTGGGAACCCAGCGCCTGGCGCCCAGAGGCTTAAGCGTCTGGACTCGCCTGGGATCCCAGAGCCCCCAGCAGCCCCTCCCTTCTTATGTCACTACATTTTAATTAATCCGGAGCTCCTTCGATGCTCTAAGCTTCGCCTATGCCTGGTGGCGCCATTGACCACCACGCCCGCGGCGTGTGGAGCAGAGTTGGACCTCTTTGAGAAGTTCTAAGTGCCTCTAGAGAATGTGCAGTGACTAATGAGCATCCAGGGAAACCTCCTGAACACAACTCTCCACCGGTCTTCTCCTCCCACCGTCGCCGCCGCCCCATCACCACTCCACCCTACCCCACCTCCTGTGCAATAATAAGGTTGTATTCGTTTTTTTTTTGGTGAAACGTTGCCAAAAACCTGGGGGAAGATTAAAATAATAATACTCTTAGGTTTTTTCGGAAAAGTCACGTAGGTAAAAATAAATTAATAAATAACACTAAATGAAAAAACATCACGATGTTTCGGAGGCAACACAAGTCTCCGTCTTCAGGTGGGACCGTCACAGCTAAATTTACTGTATATTATTATTATTTTACCTACGTGACTTTACCGAAAAAACCCAAGAATATGAATCCTTGCAGTCACGAAAGCTTCAAATCTTGAAAATAATAATAATAACCCATTAAAAATCCGGTTGAAGAATGGGTCATAGAACTTTCACGGCCGACGGCGTGGGGAAGGAGGCCTTCATCCAGCAGTGGATTTACAAATGGATGAGACACGTGAGATGGCTGGCTGGCTCAGGGAGGGGTCAGAGACACTGAAACGGCAAACCTGAGTTCGAATCCAGGTTTCAGCCGCCTGTGATGTCTGCAGTCTTCTTCTTTCGTACGGCTGCTGATGTAGATCAGCAACGATAATTTCACATTCTTGGTTCTTTTGGTAAAGTCACGTATAAGAGAAACAAAAAAAAAACAAAAAATATAAAACAATAATTGATTGTTTATTATTTTAATATTTTTATTATTTTATTGTTTCCCTTCTACATGACAATAATTTATTGTATATAAAACAACAATATTTATTATTTTATTTTAATTTTTTTATTATTTTATTGTTTCCCTTCTACGTGACTTTACCGAAAGAACCAAGAATATGAATCCCTGCAGTCACGAAAGCTTTAAATCGAAAGATCATTTCACATTCAGGTGATCAAGCCAGCAGACAGCCGTGTGAGGATCAGTGGAGTGTATCGCTATGATGTCTCCCTTCGTATTTGTGGATCGGGCATTGCGTCGTTCTACGTTGTACGGTCTCTGTTCTGGATGACCGCAGTCACACACTGGACAGTTTTTAAATTGTCCATTTGGTCATCAGGAATCCGCATCTACTCGCCATGGTTTGTGCAGTGGACGCGGTTTATGGTGCACCACGAGCTTAGTAGAGATCAAACCCCATGGATCTTCTGAGTTGAGTCTTTCACAACGAGGTGTTTGTTTGCGAGTTCAGCGAAGTTGATGGTCAATGTGGAATGTATAAAGGGGAGGGAGATCCAGGACGGGTTTAAATATCGCTCATCACTAATGATGGTCGTGCGAGGAATCAAACACAGGTCACCGGGGGTTCAAAGAGCCACCGCTCCCTCTGGTCTCTTTAGTATTTGGATAAAATTTTGCCCTGTGATCAAATCACCCTAAGTGTGCCCAATTTCGTCAAATCCCATCGGAATCTGGGGCTGTGAAGAGTGGCCAAATGATAGCGTGTTTACTGCGGGTTCTTTCTGGGTACTCCGGTTTCCTACCACTATCAAAACACCCATTTGAGTAGATTTGGCCAAAAAACATCCAAATGCAGGATCTTGCTGAAGAAATAAGAAAACAAGTTTTGAGACTAAGTGAGACTTTTCCTGGGTAAGTAATTGCCATTAATATTACTCTTTGGTTTTTTTGGTAAAGTCACGTAGGTACAAAAGAAAATTAATATAAATTAAATCACGACGTTTCGGAGGCAACACAAGCTTGTGTTGCCTCCGAAACGTCGTGATTTAATTTATTTTTATTTTATTTTGTATCTACGTGACTTTACCGAAAAAACCAAAGAGTATGGACCCTTGCAATGACGAAAACTTCTAATCTAGAAGTCATTAATATTATTTAGTTGTGTATTCTATAAGACGGGCAGTTGGTTTGCAGTGGGATAAAGTGCGTGTTGTTTTGTGTGGAGTGAGGAAATGTGGGCACGTCACACCTATTTTTCGTTCCCTGCATTTGGCTTCCAGTTAAATCGAGGTTCCAATTTGAAGTTCGGCAAATCCGGGCCACTTTGACTGCACCCAAGGACAGACAAATCCGCATTCAACGAACGACGGAGCCTTCAGTAGCCGTGGCGCCTCGTTTGTGGGATTGTCTCGAACCCCGGTCAGTTAGGAGCGGCTCCGTTTAGTCAGTCGATGTTTTAAGGCTCGCCTGAAAACACACCACACAGCCACGCACACACCACACACACCACACACGCACACACCACACAGCCACACACACCACACACCACACACGCACACACACAGCCACGCACACACCACACACACACACGCCACGCACACACCACACACACCACACACGCACACACCACACAGCCACACACACACCACACACACCACACACGCACACACCACACAGCCACACACACACCACACACACCACACACGCACACACCACACAGCCACGCACACACCACACACACCACACACGCACACACCACACAGCCACGCACACACCACACACACCACACACGCACACACCACACAGCCACACACACACCACACACACCACACACGCACACACCACACAGCCACACACACACCACACACACCACACACGCACACACCACACAGCCACGCACACACCACACACACCACACACGCACACACCACACAGCCACGCACACACCACACACACCACACACGCACACATCACACAGCCACACACACACCACACACACCACACACGCACACACCACACAGCCACACACACACCACACACACCACACACGCACACACCACACAGCCAGGCACACACCGCACACACACCACACACGCACACACCACACAGCCACGCACGCTGAGCCGAGAGCGAGCCATGGCAACCAATGAACGATGTGACCATAACGCCCCATTGTGTAATGCCTTTTAGCTTCTTCATCCCGACATTACCCCCACCCTACACACAGATGGGGCAGGGTTCGCCTTCCTGTTTGCCCTCCTCTATCTTCTATCTCCAATCATTCCTGCCTCGGGCCATCATCTCAACTCCACAATCCTCCACCCCCCCCCCCCGTGTCTCCCTCCTCCCGCTGCCACATCCTCCATTCGCGTGAAGTGCTGTCCACTCACTCCAGCCCCTGGGTTATCAGCCCCTGGGTTATCATTTCCAGGTCCACGTTCACCGCAGGCCTTCATACCCCGGCTCACCACTCTAAAGCCCAGGGACCGGCAGTGAAACTCACAAGAAGAGCCTTTTTTTTCTTTTTTTTCTATGAATTCAATATTTCAAGAGCCGCCAATGCATGCGAATTACGCCACGAAGCGGTCCTTGAAGAGCCACGTGGTCGATCCAGAGCCGCAGGCTGACGAGCCCTGATCTAGGCCAGGGGTGGGGAACCTTTTTTCTGCCAAGGGCCATTTGGATATCTATAACATCATTCTCGGGCCATAGAAAATTATCAACTTAAAATTTATCCTGTTATGTTTGGTCAAACATTTAATTAACTCGCCCCTAATGTGATGGCTGGAACTGCTTCTCTTTGGTGAGGCGTGTGATGTCAGCTGGTATTGATGATGTTGCTGCTACTCGCAACTGCTTTTCCAGGTTTGCTCCTAGATTTATTGAATTTCGAGTCCTGCCTGGGGTTGCCTTGGCAGGGCCACACCAAATGATTTCGCAGGCCTCATACGGCCCACGGGCCGGACGTTCCCCACCCCTGCCCTAGGCCCTTGTGGTCCGTCTATGATCATCACGTCTCTGCAGCTTTGTGGCCACTTATTTAGCTTTGCCCAGCAAGTGCCCGTGTCTGCCCCGTGTACCTGTCCCGAGGAAAACTCACGCTTTATTATAAAATGCTAAAATACCATTTTTGCTACCAAACTTTCCTCGCAGCTTGATGATAGCAGTGGCCTGGATCTATGGTGTTTGGACGCGGTTGGAAATGAAATTCTTTTTAAAAACGCGTTTTTGAGGGTCTTTTTGTTTTTTACATTCTGGAGATTGATGGCACTTCAAGTGGCTGCCGTGCCAACCTTGGGCCAATTGGTTGGAACATTGAGAGCTCGTGGTGAGCAGCTACAAAATGGGACCTTTCACCACTGGAAGGTGTTTTTGAGGGTCCCATTTTGTAGCTGCTTCTACTGTTCGTCTGTTGGCGTTCTCTGGTCTGACACTGGTGAGACAGGGCCATGAAGAAGGCCGTCTCTGGTGTAGGCCAATCAGTTTCAAAGACAATGCCAGCATATTATCGGAGCGTGTTTGTGTTTGCATGTTCACCACAAGTACCGTGTCTTGAATGCAGTCACTTGACTCCTTGAAAAGGGTTTCTATTTGGTGTTTGAACATCTTAACACTTCCTGTTTTATTTGCCAGAAATGGATAAAAACTATTGTTATGTTTTCATACATTGATAGTGGCAGAGAGGTCCAATTTCTTTTTTAAGTGATTAACCTGAAGTACAGCGAGTCGATGTCATCCAGGTTTCCAATCGCTTATGCAGAGAGCTATTGACAAGAGACCCCTACGAATTGCAGGTGACCGAGCGGTGATTAAACTGGGTTCTCGAGCGTATCTAATGGTGTCAAGTTAATAGTCAAAAAATATTTTTCATTGAATTTGTATAAATGTTTGAAAAAAATAATTTTAAACACATAACTCGTAGCAGAGTGTGTGGGAAAGTGCCCGCACTTACCGTGAAAGGATAAAAAAAAATAAAATAACTTGACGGATTTTTGTTTTTATTCCCGATAACTTCTGGCATTGATCTCATGGCACGATGCCGACAGCAGAAGCGGAATAGCGCGTGAGAAGAATAAGAAGGTGGAAAAAAAAACCCATTTAAAATCAATACGAATCCATTAAACCTCTACCAATTACGACAATTCATCTCAATTAATTGCATACATGCAAACTTAAGCACCGTACTATGGGAGGGAGAAATAAATAAGCATTACCGTTAAACGACCGTCAATTGAAGTGAACCATTAAAAATAAAATTCTGTTTAGCGTGCAGCCATGGCAGCAGTAAGCTATCCCACAGGCGACGCGTTCCCGTTTAATAGCGCATTGTTATTCCGTGGCACGTACTTACCAATGATAACGAACCTCGTTCGGAACAGTAATGGAAGCAATGTTTACTTGAGAGCAGCAAAGACAATACATAACAGCCGCGACACGCACGCGCAACGCAACGTATGGCACCACCGCACACACAGACCGCCGGTTTATATCCGCGCCTCCGATCGGCGCGTTTGGCTATGTACGGCTGCGAAATAAGTTCGACGCATAGTGCAGCAAGTAACCTCTCGCAGTCGACGGCGCACAATTCGGCAAACGATGCACGCCACTCAGCGGCGTGGTGAACAACACGCGGCAGTGATTCTTTTTTAAAATCCTTTATATTAAGTTCGCTTGCTTGCTTGCTTGCGTGCTTGCGCGCTTGCGACCGTGCACATCTTTCAGTCGTTTTTTAACCCACTTCCCGTGATCCAATCGAGCTGACATTTTGCACACAGACTCGTTGTGCGTGACAATTAATGTTCGTGAAAATTTGTTTCCAAAATTTTACACTTTTTAGGAATTTTTTTTTATATTTAATTACCAATTGCTTAATGGTGGCAGGCAATCATCTGACCCATAGGTGGCAGCCATCTCAAGCCAGAGGACGAGAGGACTCTAGCCGCCACGCATATAAAGGATTTTTAGTGAAAAACTTTGTTTTTACGGGTTAATTTTTTTCCCACCTCCTTTCGCGTTTCCTCCGCGCGGTAAATTTTCTACGACAACCGGTCAAACTAAACGAACGAAAACGCGTTCACCACGGACGACGATCTCGAAAAGGTGGCGTGTAATTACAAAACAAACAAACAAACAACCCAGGGCCCACTCCGACGTATCGGGGATTTGCGGGTTGTTTGTAGGAGGGAGCAGTGGGCCACAGTGGTTTTGCAACACCGCGCTTTGAAAGCCGCGTGTGACCTTGCGTCTCGATTCCTCGCTGCAAGGCGCTCAGCGGTCCCGGGGACTCCCACTCCCTGATCTCGTCAAGGAGAATGACAAAGATAAACAAAGATCCCCCGTATAGGATGCAACATACTGTAGGGGCAAGTGCTGTTAGCGAACACCTATGAAGGCCCAAACGGTACACGAGGGGGTGGGTGGCCAGCACCACGCCCGACCGCCTTTGTCTCCCCAGTGCCGATGTTTACACATCGGCACTGGGTACTCATTTGAGGCCGAGTCGATCTAGGGGAGTCCCAGGACCGGTTCAGATAATCGTCATTGGGTGTTGGCCGTGAGCGGAAATCGAACCCGGGTCGCCAGGTTCATAGCGCAGCGTGCTAACCGCTACACCAAGAAGCATGAACCACCATCGTCACGTGCACTGCGGTTATCCTCGCAGCAACATCAGCGTTCTTTTTGGGCTGTCCGTCGAACAAAAACTGTCACAGTCATCGAGCGCCACTTTCAGACGCGCTTCTGCGGCCGTCTGGAACGCTCTTCCCCTTCCGGTATTAGGAAACCACTGAAGTTGTGCACTTTTAAATCGTCCAGATTGAAAACGTATTTGTTTAAAACTGCTTTTGTGTTTCGTTTGTCGTCGTTTCACCGCACCTCCGATTGGCACGGTTGGCTACGTACGGTGCGAGAGAAGTTCAACATTCATACCAAAAAAAAAACACATGGCAATGCTATGTTTTTCGGGTTGTTATCGCGTGTTGTTTCGGCACGATGTCCAACGCTTGACTCCACGTGCCCCCGGGGGAGCTTCAGCTCCTATTTAATTTCGTGAAATGAAGAAATCTCGCAAACACTCGTAGCGAAACGTTTGACAACGTGGCGAACAACACTCCGTGCACGTACAACCCAGAGACCGCATCATGCCGAGCCGTATGGAAAAATCGCGAAAAACCCCCAAGCAGTTAGCAAAAAAAAACTCTTGGATTTTTTTTCTGCGTTTCTTTGCAACAAGTTAAGTAAATCTTATCTTCGAAATTTTTTTCTCCAGAGGCTAGCGCGCAAATGCACCAAATGTGAGAGGTGGAGTGGAGCGAGCGCGATCATTGACCCTTGGCAAGAAGCTAGGACTTGAATCCCTCTGCCTGGGCCCTTCAATCCCTCCATTCGAGCCCTTCGATCCCTCACCCATGCCAGAAAATCCATCCGTGGCTCGCACGGTAAAAGCCAGCATTTCAGATCATGTAACCGAACACACACACAATTACTCAAGAGGCTGCTCACAGAAAGACTGCGCTACTTCGGATCACTTATCAACAACCACATGGTTCAAAATATATATTATGTCATGTTAAATAACCCACGGTAAAATAACACCCACGGACTGCTCCTACTTACAAAGGGGGGTTCTATGTACAAAGAGTCAACGGTCCACGGGCAACGACACGATTAACACACAACTGCAATGCGCCGCGCGCGGCTCTCCTGAAGACGGAAGCTTGTGTTGCCTCCGAAACGTCGTGATTTTTATTTTATTTTACTTTTATTAATTTTAATGTTTTACCTACGTGACTTTACCGAAAAAAACCTAAGAATATGAATATAGGCTCTCCTTTTGCCTTGGCACATGGATGCTCGTACTCTTAGTTATTTTTCGGTAAAGTCACGTAGGTAAAAAATAAAATAAAAATTAATAAAAGTAATAATAGAAATGAAATAAAATAATAAATCACGACGTTTCGGAGCCCCCCCCCCCAAGCAGAGGGATGATGGGCTGAGTCAACCGCCCCCCCCCCCCGAAACGTCGTGATTTATAATTTTATTTTATTTCTATTATTACTTTTATTAATTTTAATTTCATTTTTTACCTACGTGACTTTACCGAAAAAACCTAAGAGCGTGAATCCTTGCAGTCACGAAAGCTTCAAATCTAGAACATGGATGCTCGCCCGAGCGAGTCTGGGTGTGACAATGTTATAGTATTGACCTTCACTGGGTGCTCGCTAACAGCACTTGTCTTGGTATCGACCAAAGGAAATGAGCAGCGATGCTGTTCTCCTCTGCTGCTTCACAGCCCCGAGGTCCTGCCGTGTAGATTTTACATCCTCCGTTGGGCGACCACTTTTGACTTCCGCACAAACTGGTAATCATTTTATCGACCCCCCCCCAACCAGAGGGATGATGGGCTGAGTCAACCCCCCCCCCCCCACACTAAACCAGACACCGATTGAGCGCCCGCTAACTCTCAACTGCCCAGCCACCGCCACCTTGCCGGATGAGTTTGTATTTAACAAGTTCGATCTTTTTTTCTCTCTCTCTATCGTTTTCCTCCCTCCCTCCGCTCCCACCGGCATGACACGAACGGCAGTCAAACACCAAACACTCCTCGGGAGATTCCACGATTTTGTGTCGCGACACGCGCGGAAATTTGCCGTTCACGCCCGGTCACCCCCCCCCCCTCTCCCCCCCCTGGCCGTCGTGTTTTCTTTCGTTGTGATTCTGCGCTAGAATTCGCAACAACAACACAATTCATAGGAAACTAGACGCTTCTCGCCTACATTTAATTTGTTACTTTTGCCCGCGTTTAAGTGTCCCCCCTCCGCCTCGTGCGATATGTTTTGCTGCCGCCACGTGACCACCAATGCCCCAGAGAGGCGTTTGCCTCCTTTGTTTCGTCGTGGCCAGCGAGTCTAGGAGCGTTGTGGTCGCTACCACCTGGGGTGGCAACATTCGATCAGTGTCACTCCACTGGACAAGTGTCCACCGTGGACGGACATTCTTCACCTGAAGACGGCTGCTTGCGTTGTAGCCGAAACGTCGTGAGAATGATTTTATTTTATTATGTTTTATTTTTATTATTTTATTACTTCCCTTCTACGTGACTTTACCGAAAGAACCAAGAAGACATACACACACTGTTTTATAGTCACGCTTCGCATGTATTTAAATTTTATGTTAGACCTTGACTTAAAGCTTGCGTGACTGCAGGAATACGTATTCTATGGGTCTTTCGGTAAAGCCACGTAGATAGAAAAATAATAAAACGCCGTGATATTTTTTATTATTTTCTCACTACGTGGCTTTAACGAAAGAGCCGTTAGAATATTTTCTGTTAGAAGTTTCACATCGCAAGCGAGACTGTTTTCCCCACAAAATGATATTCTCTGTCATGCGTACTAAGGTACACGTAAAAAAACAAATGTTGATCCTAAAAAAAACTACTGCAATGAACTTGCTAACATACATAATTGTGATCTAGAGGTGACATATTTCAAGAAAATAATTGATAGCAATTGCCACCCTGGTTAGTACCCGACAATCTGTCTCAGAACCAATGTCACAGGGATCACAGTGCCAACTAACGACACTTGCCCCAACAGCCTATGGCAGTAGTAGTAGGCTATACTGGGGACCTTTGCCTTTGTCCCTTTCTCTGTTTAATCACCTGCCCCCCTGGAGCAGTGATGGGATGTGCTTAACGCCTCACAGCATTATCTGCCCCCCCCCCCCCCATGGACTTCCGGTACAATTATCCCCTGGAAAATGCCACTAGTTGCCTGCTGCCACAGAAAAACACCGCCCCCCCCCCCCACGTTTAATCTGCCTGCGGAAATGCCAATGAATGATCCTGCATGTAATTAAAACTACATTTTTTGTCGTTCTAATGCACAAATAATAATAATAATAATCCAATGCCACGTGTTGTCAGGACAACGCATGCTGCCACGCGGTCCGCTGGCCAAGGCGGGTGGGGATCTCTCTAAGCGTGCGGGGAGATGCGGGCGCTCGTTTGGCAGCCTTCAGAATGATCCGCCTTGAAGACGTTTGGAGGCGAACCTTCGAAAAGTAATTCAAAAGAAGGCAACGGGCGTTTTTCAGAACTGTCGATGAGCATGCCACGCGAAGGGCGGGCATCGTGTCCTGATCGAGACATCCCCTAGAAAGAAATCCCAATAATAATGTTTACTTTTCGATTTAAAGCTTTCGTGACTGCAGGGATTCATCTTCTTGGTTCTTTCGGTAAAGTCACGTAGAATGGAAATAATAAAATGATACAAATAAAACATAATAAAATAATTCTCACGACGTTTCGGCCACAACGCAAGCATCCGTCCTCAGGTGGAGAACAGGTCTGTCGACTCTGTCTTCTCGACAGAACTCTTCTCCACCTGAGGACAGCTGCTGGCGTTGTGGCCGAAACGTCGTGAGAATGATTTTATTATGTTTTATTTGTATTATTTTATTATTTCCATTCTCCATGACTTTACCGAAAGAACCAAGAAAAATAATGTTTACATTTTGCATTTAATTCATCGTCCTGTTGTTGTTGTTGTTGTTGTCTAGCCACGAGTTTTGACATTACTCGTCATTTTATTTTGCGTCGTTTAAATGTTTAATTTACGGCACTCAAACGGAATTTGATGTCTCAAAAGCCTTTTGTCATTGTTTTCCTGCCTAATGAATGCCCTGTGAATCAGTAGCGATTCCAAGAGGTAGCCGGGTGGCTCGGAGGTCAGAGCACTGATATATACTGGCACCTTGGTGACAATTTGTTGATTACCTCGTCTGGTATACAGGAGGTCGTGGGTTCGATCCCGAACCTGACGCCTGCTGTATATTTGGAGTTTGTGTGTCTCTCTCATCATCATCACGGTGGCTAGAATATGTTTACTCCCTCGCCTGGTGTACAGGAGGTCGTGGGTTCGATCCCGAACCTGACGCCTGCTGCTGTATATTTGGAGTTTGTGTGTCTCTCTCATCATCATCATCATCACGGTGGCTAGAAGATGTTAACTACCTCGCCTGGTATACAGGAGGTCGTGGGTTCGATCCCGAACCTGACGCCTGCTGCTGTATATTTGGAGTTTGTGTGTCTCTCTCATCATCATCACGGTGGCTAGAAGATGTTAACTCCCTCGCCTGGTGTACAGGAGGTCGTGGGTTCGATCCCGAACCTGACGCCTGCTGCTGTATATTTGGAGTTTGTGTGTCTCTCTCATCATCATCATCATCACGGTGGCTAGAAGATGTTAACTACCTCGCCTGGTATACAGGAGGTCGTGGGTTCGATCCCGAACCTGACGCCTGCTGCTGTATATTTGGAGTTTGTGTGTCTCTCTCATCATCATCACGGTGGCTAGAAGATGTTAACTCCCTCGCCTGGTGTACAGGAGGTCGTGGGTTCGATCCCGAACCTGACGCCTGCTGCTGTATATTTGGAGTTTGTGTGTCTCTCTCATCATCATCACGGTGGCTAGAAGATGTTAACTCCCTCGCCTGGTATACAGGAGGTCGTGGGTTCGATCCCGAACCTGACGCCTGCTGCTGTATATTTGGAGTTTGTGTGTCTCTCTCATCATCATCACGGTGGCTAGAAGATGTTAACTCCCTCGCCTGGTGTACAGGAGGTCGTGGGTTCGATCCCGAACCTGACGCCTGCTGCTGTATATTTGGAGTTTGTGTGTCTCTCTCATCATCATCATCACGGTGGCTAGAAGATGTTAACTACCTCGCCTGGTATACAGGAGGTCGTGGGTTCGATCCCGAACCTGACGCCTGCTGCTGTATATTTGGAGTTTGTGTGTCTCTCTCATCATCATCACGGTGGCTAGAAGATGTTAACTCCCTCGCCTGGTGTACAGGAGGTCGTGGGTTCGATCCCGAACCTGACGCCTGCTGCTGAATATTTGGAGTTTGCATCTCTCTCTCCGCGTGGTTGCGTGGATTTTTCCCCCGGGTCCTCCGGATTTTCTCTCCACATTTAAAAACATGCACGTGGAGTATTAGGCTACTGCTATACATTTCCACATGATAAGCCACTTCATTGAGCTATCACTTGTGGCAAGGTCGCTTATGGAAAAGATCTATATAGCTCAGTGGGCCTTACATGGTAAAATCAAAATAGTTTAGTTTTAGTTGAGGTGAAATTTGGGTTTCAAACATCCGTGACTAAAACCACGACTTCAAGTGAAACAAATTCATGGTTTCCACCCGGTTACCAATTAATGCGGAAGAAAGCCCAAGTATTATATTTAGTTTTGCAACTTAATTTGGACAATTTCCATTTCTGAGAATTAACGACAGTTTCGACTGCCATGGGACGAACGAGGGCCAATCTCATAGTAGAGTGTGAGGAAAGAGTGCACCCATTTTTTTTTAGCGTCAAGATGAAAAGGACGCCCCCTCTTTGAAGTGTTCTGTGAAATTGTGAGACAAGAGGGGGATCCACGCTGCTCTGCCCGGTTTCCGGATGGAATCTTCGCCGAGCGAACACGATGCCCGATAAACTCGGCAGGAATACCGTTGGGGTGTAAAAAAAAGAAAAGAACGAAAACTTATTTTTATAATGCCCTTTCAATTTAGCGATAAAACAACTCATAGTTAAAGATAATCTCTTTCACTTTAAAATTAAAAAAAATTCAGACCTACACATCGCATTTACATCTCAAAACAAGCTGCCGATGTTAGAATACATTTCTTTTGAAAATTCTCCATTTTACAAAGCCCACAACAGACCTCGTTGTTTAGCGCCCTACACAAAAGTGGGATCTCGAGGGGCTCCCGTAACGGAAGGTCACAGCCGTGTGAGCAAAGCGATTGCGAGGGGCTGCACCTTCACCATGCGAATGGAACTCCACCGTTTGGTTGTTGTTTTCACACAGAGAAGGGAAGATGCGCGCCGATATTTCATGCGGGCACAAACGCTCTTGGGCTCTAAATAATAAACCTCGTTTTTTTTGGGAGGGGCGGTTTTTCATCTCCCGAAACCTCACGCTTCTGAGAAATGCGAGCGGACGGAATCCTCCCGCAGACGACTGTGCTTCTCCAGGTCCTCCCCGTGCAGCCGAGAGCGCCTCATCACCACCACCGTATACCTCCGCCTGCCCCCACACAGCACACACGCGCACAAAACACAAAGATCCTCCGTATAATCTCGATTTGAAGTTTTCGTGACTGCAGGGATCCATACTCTTTGGTTCTTTCGGTAAAGTCACGTAGGTATACAATAAAATACACAAGCGTCCGTCATCAGGTGGGACAACCACAGCAAGAAACAATTGCTGAAGCAATTGTTTCTTGCTGTGACTTTACCGAAATATCCAAAGAGTAAGTATCCTCCGTATAGCCTTGACAGATTCTAGGGGCAAGTGCTTTTAGCGAGTAGCACCTACGAAGGCCGGCACAGCACACAAGGGGGTGGATGGCCAACACCACCCCCGACCGCCTTTGTCTCCCCAGTAGTGATGTTTGCACACCGCACCAGGTACTCATTTGAGGCTGAGTCGACCTAGGAGAGGCCCAGGACCGGGTCAGATAATCGTCACTGGTGTTGGCCGTGAGCAGGAATCGAACTCGGTTCGCCGGGTTCGTAGCAGTGCTAACTGCTTCACTACCGCTCCCCATACACGCACACAGACATACACACAGACACACACAGACACGCACACAGACACACACAGACATACACACACATACATGCGCGCGGGCGGGCGACGACGCTGTGACCGCGATGCAAAGGGGCAAAATAACTTTTAATCAAAATCAAAATATGTGTTACATTTTTACTTAAAACTTTCGTGACTGCAGGAATTCGTATTCTTTGGATCTTTCGGTAAAGTCACGTAGATAGAAAAAATAAAAGTAAATAAAATATTATGAATAAAAAATCATGTTATATAATATTTTTTCATTTATTTTATTTTTTCTATCTACGTGACTTTACCGAAAGATCCAAAGAATATAACAATATTTATACATTATGGGTTTCAAGTCTGGCTGAAACATCTTCAAATAAACACCCAATGTAGCAGGAACCGCCTTAAAACTAGTTCTTGGACTCAGCGTGGCTTTCCTATATCAATAAATAACCATCATCATCATCATCAGCGCTGTTGACTACGTACAGCGCGAAAGACGTTCAACATACGTATGTACACACGTGTGGAATCTTCCCAGTGACTAAGGTTCTCCGAGCGAAGACTCATCCACAGCAACATCATTTCGCCCTACACCATTCCGGTTTGCGTTCACCGTCGCCGACCGTCACCGGAAGTTTTTCTTTAGGGCTCCGTGCAAAAAATCGAGGTCGCGGGCGCATGATCGGTGACACCGACACACCGAACGCGTGACCCCCGCACAGGAAGAAGCGTGACCAGACATCTCACCTGACGACGTAGGCGGCGATGAGAACCGCGGCGCACAGCACGAAGCCTCCGATCACGACTCCGGACACGGCCGAGCTCCTGACGACGTCTGCAAAGCATTTTAACGACAGCGGATGGGAGAGGGGGGGGAAATAAAAACAATAAATCGGCCTTTCAAATTAACAAGCAGACAGGTAAGACTGATGGATGGACACACAGACAGAATAATGGACAGACAGGCTGAGAGATGGACAGATGGGAAAATGGACGGGTAGACGGATAGACAGACAGACAGACAGATGGTTGGACAGACACATAGACAGACGGACAGGCGGACAAGCAGGCAAGAGATCTGGACAACACAGACACAACACAGGCACAGACAGTTCAGTTTAGATGCGTTTCTAAACCGCACTAGGAACTGGCGGTAGATACAGAATCCGATGAACTACAAAGCTCCCTTCTCACAGACGCCCAGGATTTGACAGACGTCCTCGAGGAATGACGCTGCGGTGGCGAGCGCAGAGTGGCGATGCTCACGGTTGCACAACGCACATAGTGGGGTGTTGGGTGGAGGAGAACCCCCGGGCCAGGACAGCTCCATCGCGGCCGTGTTTTCGAACGCCCGGCGGGCTCCGTAGTAGTTGGTGATGACCTGGAAGGCAAGGGTTACAGAGCTCTGAGTTCTTGGCAAGGCGGGGGGCGGGGGGGGGGGGGGGGGGTTGTGACGATCATTCGCACCGACGGGAGCTCAGCGAGACGAGGAGGTGGGATCGATGGATCGAGCGGCGCGCGAGATGCTTGTCACCCGCTGCGCGGTTTGATCCCTGTAAGAGGGCCCAGCGTCGACAACCAAACCGCTTGGTGGCGAGATGTTAGCTACCTCGCTTGGTGTGCAGGAGGTCGTGGGTTCGATCGCGATCCGGACGCCTGCTGTATATTTGAAGTTTGCGTGTCTGTCTCCCCGTGGTCGTGTGGGTTTTTATCCCGTTACTCCCGTTTTTTCCCCCCGTCACACATTTAGAATCGACGGGCATTTCGAGTATTTGGCTGCTGCTATTCTCCATGTTACAAAGCCCACAACAGACCACGTGATCATGAGTCCACGTCATTTAGCTATCACACGTGGCTAGGTCGCTTCTGAAAAAAGGAGCTGCATAGCTCAGTGGAGCATTGCCTGGTAAAGTAAAAAGATAAATTAAGTTTATGGTTGACTTTATTTCAGAAGCCGAGCAGCGTTGGGGCCCGGTGGCTTCCTCTGGGGGAGTGTTGGCGGCCGTGCGTTGTCACATGCCTCGTCACCCGTTTAGCCCGCACAGCGAAGGCGACGTTGAGATTAATCATCGCAAACGCTTTGTCAACATTTTCGACCTCGCTGCAGGAGTGTTGCTGTAGTGCAGTGGTTATTCTCAATCTTTTTTTTTTTGGGCTACTGTGTTTCAACCGAGTACACACCCGCCTCCCTCCCCCCCCCCCCCCCCCATTGCGCCTAACCCAATGTAGTTCTGAGAAATAAATGTTCGAATAATGGACATCAATACTTGAAGCAATGGTCCATGTTGCGAGGTATCCTAACACAAATTCAACGGACACTCCGCAATGCGCGCTGTAGCGCTGTAATGTGTTCGTGCTCGCTGGTTACTCTTGGCAACCACTTTTGTTTTTTACGAGCAATGAGTTTAGAAAGGTATTCTACGTCGTTACAGGTTGCCACGTAGACTCAACATTTTTATCGTAGTCATTTCATATCGGCAGATTCATACGCGACTCTTCACCAATTGACTCTCGCGCATGCTATCGTTTCACGCATTTATAAGTCACCTCACGTTCCCCCACCGTCCCCCTGGGAAGTTGCCACGTGAACTCCCCGGGGAGGGGGGGGGGTCTGCGTCGCCCCCCTCGTTGAGAAGCACTATCGCAACTTGCCAAACTTTAATTGCATCGCCCCTCACCTGCAAGGGCTTCAGGTTGTTTGCTGGACGCGATGTGTATCCGCCGGGTCATTTCGTCTCACTTTTATTATTATTACTGCTGTCTTAAGATTCGCTTACCTTAATCAGAATCGGAATATGTATTTACAATGGGAGGAATCCGATGAGCTATGAAGCTCTTTTCACCGATGTCCAGTCAGGGCGCGGGGTACGAACGTTACAACAACAAAGAATACAAAGACGTGACGGTAGTGCAAAGTACTAAGAAACAAATATAAATAAAACTAAACCATCCCCATCCTATACAAGGCAAAGCCCACTGAGGTATCAACTTATTTTTCAGAAGCGACCTGGTCACCACAAATGATAGCTCAACGAAGTGGCCCATCATTTGGACCATTCAATCGCAGCAAAACAATCAAAATAATCCCAAAAGCGCGTTTAAAGCTTCGAGGTGGCACTAAGTCTCGCGGACTCATTCCCGGAGACTCCGCCCGCAACGAGCCCGACCTCGCGAATTTCGCCACATCCCCCGAAAGCTAAGCACAGGCGTTGGAGGTAGGGCTGAACGATTTTGGGAAAATATCTAATTGCGATTTGTCTGTCAGATATTGCGATTTGGTATGCGATTACATTTTTTTAAGATTCCAAAGAACACAGGATGAGATGTTACTATCCTTTGTGCAAGCACTTCCAAGAGTTCATGAACAGTGAGCCTGGTGAAATTTGGGGAGCGCATCGTCAGTAGTGTACCTTTGGTTCCTCGGGTGTTTCGGCCTTTCACGCTATACACCCTCCCCAAAGGCGGCCAGCGACAGGGTGATCAATCCTACGCTTGCGTCCCATTCCCAATTAGTCATAGGAGTTGCCTTGTTGTTGATAGCCAACATCCCATGGGACTATGCATGGCAGGGGCGTCCTCCTCCCTGAGTCAAGCATTGTTGACTGCATACCTCCTGGCCCTCTCACTTTGGGGCCCAGCAAGTTTCAGTTCAATATGCACTGTGTAATAGATTTTAAAAAGTGTGCTGGAGCATTACCACATGATACCATCAAAATATGAACTGCTCTTTATATTCTAATGCAAGGATGATAACTTAAAATATATGAATTGCTTCCAACATGTATTTATTAACATGTTTTAATTTAACTAGAACAATAAAACATAGAACAATTCTTAAGTGAAATAAATAAAGTTAGAATAATAAAAAATAAAACAATTCCAATAAGAAAGTAGCGGAACAGGACTTTTCAAATCGCAAAAAATCGCAGCCTTTGCGATTTGCAAACCGCATTGTTTCAAATTGCGATTTCGATTTGAAATCGATTAATCGTTCAGCCCTGGTTGGAGGAGCCTGCACGCTGCGCCCAGCGCCGCGAGGTTTCTGTGGGCAGCAGACGTGGCAAGGAATCGGCGGCTGATTCCACGGTCGTCACCGTCGCTTGTGCGCGGCGGTGGCGGCGTGCTTGAAGAATGCTCGAACAACCCCGCATGGCGCGGGGGGAGCGGAGGGGGGGGGGGAGGCCCTCATCCAAGCAGTGGATTGATGCGAGGGCAACGCGCGCGGCCACGTTTTAAGGGTGATTAACACTGTGGGTCTTGCGGGCCGACGTTTTGTGGTTGCCCCCCATTGAAGCAGTCAAATCCTGGTCTATGAATTATTATTATAATTACCGTGACAATATAGTGTACTGGGAAAAAGACAAACGTTTACATAACCCCCCCTCCGGCCCCCCACCTCTCCACGCCCCCCCCTCCCCACTCATTGCTGGAGCTGTCCACGCTCAGTAGGGCGAGACCACGAGAGAGCGTGGAGCCACCACTTGTACAGAGCACGGACCATGATGCGTCAAAGGGGGGGGGGGGGCGCAGCGTTCAAGGGGGGGCACAGCATTGGGGGGAGGGTGGGGCACAGCGTTGGGGGGAGTGGGGGGACAGCATTAAGAGGGGTGGGGCATAGCGTTGAGGGGGGAGCACAGCATTAAGGTGGGGGGCACAGCATTAGGGGGGGGGGCACAAACCTTCCCCGCACCTTTCCACACCTTCCCCAGCCCCCCCCCCCCTCCCCCACGCAGATTCGCCGTTGAAATCCCACAAATGATGTCACAGCACATCGCCTTCCGCGGCGTGGCACTTAATAAAACGCAATAATTGGCTTTCAGCTGTCCCCGGCACTTGAAGGCTCCCGCCTTAATGCCGCCAATTAACTCGCAAATGTGGCAGCCGCGTTAGCGCCCGCCGTGCGAGCGCCCGGGCGTGCGGGCGGGGGGTGGAATCGGCAGCGGGGTCACCGTGACGCGTGGCGATGACCCCGAGATAAACACCCTCTGCGCCGAAACGTCTGCGGGGGGACAATCGTATCGTTTGCGTTTTTTCGCAAAATGACCGCGTCGCGATTCGTCGCCACTGCGGTTTATTCCTTTCCCGTCAGTTCATACCAAAAAACGAACACGGTTGTTCAAAGTCGTTAAATAAATGGCCGTTGCCTAAAATATGAGTGACGCGTCTGAAATGGGTTTTGGGTTATTTTTTTTCTTCTTTCCCGGAGAAAATTTGGCGGCGTGGCCATTGTGAGCGTTCGGGATTTTGTGATGTCATGCCGATGAGATGGCACGTGGCAGGCTTGTGTCGAGCAAACATCGGCCGAAGTACTTTTAAAGTCGTCTGTGTTTGTACTGTATATACTACACTGGAAGTACAGCGAAACGATGGCATAATAAAATAAAATGGAACAATTACATCGTGGCAGCCAGTGATAAGAAACGTCGTGGTGGCGAGATGTTATCTCCCTCACCTGGTACGCAGAAGATCGTGGGTTCCATTCCGACCCTGACCCCTCCTGTATGTTTGTAATTTGCGTGTTCTCCCCGTGGTCGCGTGGATTTTTCTCTGGGTCCTCCGGTTTTTCCAAATTCACATTTAGAATCAACGTCACGCGTTTGGAGCATTTGGCTGCTAAACATTTCCACACGATGAAGGATTAAGCCGCTTCTGAAAAATAAGCTAAGAGCTCAGTGGGCCTTACCTGGTCAGATAAAAAAAAAGAAAATTTTAATAGTTATAAATACCTCTTGCTTTCCAGTGTCTCCATCCGTCATGCCCAGCACGGAGAAGTCGCCTTCCCTGTCCCCGTTGTCATCTATGGACACGGGCCCAGCGATGCCTGCAGCGATCCGAATCGAATCCTCCGTGAGTTACCGCACATTTAGGCATTCGCGACGTTCATATCAAGGGCAAGACCGTCGCGAAGGCACTGCACGTCACAGCCGTTAGTTGTCCTCCCCCCCCCTCCCCCGACACCTTCGATTAGCGCGGTTGGCTTCGTACGGTGCGAAAGAAGTTCAACGTACATACGTACACACAACCGGGTATCGTCTGCAGTAGCACGTGGTGTTAAAGGTCAAAAAAGGTCAAAGGTGCAACCCTCACTGTCTCGCCACCGAATCAGAATCTTTACTGAGACTGGAGGCATCAGATGATCTCTGAAGCCAACGACGTCGCGGGATCTTGAATGTCCACTGCGTAGCAGGCGGCGAGCGGTGTCCACGATCCCGACGCGCACCAAAAAACCGCGGTATTTACCGGGGCGGCCCACCGGATGCTTCGAGGGGCGGGCGAACGCGCGAAACCGCCAGGCCGCGTCGCCGCCCCGGGACGGCAACGAGCGATAAAAATTAACCCGTAAAAACAAAGTTTTTCACTATAAATCCTTTATATGCGTGGCATCGGTTTTATTTTATTATTCATTTCTGTTTTTCTTGAGTAAGAGTTTCATTTTTATCACATTGGTATTAAAAATAAAATATGAAAAAAAATGTTTTCCTAAAAAGTGGAAAATTTTGGAATTTTCTTTTCACGAAAATAAATTGTCACGCACAACGAGTCTGTGTGCAAAATGTCAGCTCGATTGGATCACGGGAAGTGGGTTTAAAAACGACCGAAAGATTTGCACGGTCGTAAGCGCGCAAGCAAGCAAGCAAGTGAACTTAATATAAAGGATTTAAAAAAAAAGTAAACCCCCCCACCCCCCCCCCCCAAATGTATAACGACCTTGGAAAGTGCGGTTCCACATGAGGCGCGTGACCTCGAGACCCGAGGGTTGTTCCGCCTGCTGGTTGCCCGCGCCGCTCAGCGCATCGCGCAGGGCCAGGGAGTAGAGGACCATGGCGTCGTGGAAGCCTTCGACGAACATGTTCACCTGTCCATGCGCGAGCGCACACGCGGACACACGCACAAAACAAAGACAAACATCCCCCACCATGTAGCCTTGGCAGGCAGTCGGGGCAAGTGCTGTTAGCGAGTAGAACCTATGAAGGCCGGCACGGTATGCATGGGGGTGGGTGGCCAGCACCACGCCCGGCCATCTAGGCGAGGCCAAGGACCAGTTCAGATAATCGTCACCGGTGTTAGCCGTGAGCGGGATGCGACCACTACCAGTACCGCTCCCTACGACGCACAAGATAAAGATCCCCCGTATAGCCTTAACAGACTGTTGGGGAAAGTGCTGTTAGCGAGCACCACACACACATGTACACGCAGACATGCGGTGACGCACACGCATGGGAACTTAAAACACACAAGGCCACGAGATACCCTTTAATATCAGTCATTTGGGTCGCTGGGTCTGTATTGCAGAGTGCCAGCCATGGCACAAACCTCTCCCCGCAGAGTCTCACAAAGACAAAGATCCCCCGTGTACTGTATTAACCTTTAACATACTGTTTGGGCAAGTGCTGTGAGATAATTATGTGGGTAAAGAATGAGAAAAGAAAGCAAGCGAGCTGACTAAAAAAATAAATCACAGAACAATAAACGGCGGAATATATCGTCGCAAAATTTGGCAGAGCACGAAAGCAGAAATGTGGAGGTTGATTATCGGTAATTCGCAAATGGTAGTCGCCCTTAGGGCATCAAGTAGGTCGAGAGCAGGTTAGAGACAAAACACATCAACTGTGCAGATCTCTGTAGTCATCCTTAATTTTGGAGCTTTCGTGACTGCAGGAATTATTCTTTGGTTCCTGTGTTGCTCGATCTATGTATCTTGGTGCTCCCTCTAAGCCTTCGTACTCATTGACATGTAAATTTTTCTCTAACCCCCTCCCTCTCTCTGCCTCCGCCCCCCTCTGTCTATTTAAGGCCACCCCACAGAGACGATCACCCCTCTCTGTACCTGTGTTGCTCTCTCTATGTATCTTGGTGATATATGTCTGCTTATATGTCTGTCTATAGTTTTCTGGTTAGATTTTATGTCGCTATTTCACTGTACCTGATGATGATTGCTTGTGTTGCAATCGAAACGTCGTATGCTATTATTTAATTTATTCTTTTATCTTTATACGTGACTTTACCGAAAAAAACAAAGAATAACTCTGTAGTCATTTAATTTTTTATTGTAACCCAGGAATCCCACTGGTTTTTGTTGTTGTTCAGATGAAGAAGAAGAGGAAGCATCAGACGTCATCCCTTGGAAGGAGTAAACACTACACCCTCATTGGTCTGAAACAAGGGAACGGTTCGAAAAAACTAGGCGGAATTAGCGCGGACGTCGCTCCAAGAAGCGGAGACATGGTTTGCCGGAGCGAACTCGGCCGGTGCCATTCGCCAAACGCTTACACGGGAAAAACGGAACGACGCACGCAGTGGAGCGACGCCACAGTCGTTCTCGTGTTCGCAAAAGGAGGCGAGTACGACCGTGAGAGACTCATTAGGCTTTGTATCCTACAAAGAGAAATTGGTCCCCCCCATCCCCCAGACAAAAGATCGCTGCGAACAGAATAAACGAAAATTGCAGAGGCCAAACGGCCGTGAGGATACGGCCGAATTCTTGGAAAGAAAGAAATTCACGAAATATCATGCACCATTATGGGCATCTGTTTGTAAGGTATGAAAATGCATTCGATTAAGTGGAAATTCATGCATTCGTCCAATCCGTGAGCAGACCAACGACTAAATTAAACATATTTAGAAATGATGAAAAGCCCTTTGTAAGAGGTGGAATTGTTACGCTGAGATTTTGTTGCTGTTGCAGAGAGCGATCCAAATACATTTCAGACGCCACTCAGGCAAGCGTGCCGCGCTTCTCGCCAGAGTTACGCAAGGCAAGGTTTGTTAGAAGACGTTTGGTCAAAATCCGATCGGGGATATAAAAAAAGGCATGAACCTAAGTGGGGAAGTCACGAACCGCATCAGATTCGCCGATAAAGAGTCACGATAACGACCGATGGAAATTTAATGACGGGAAATTATCGCGGAGCTTAATAAACACAAGACTGCAAAGTTGGGCTCATGATGAAAAAAAAATAGCGGAACAAAAGTCACAAACAACGAGTTCGCGAAACGAATGAGGATTTTTTTTCTGGACGACACAACCAGGGAAAACTACGGCACCTTAGTGGGCTTTGCCTGGTAGGATGCAAATGGTTTAGTGTTGTATTTGTATGAGTCTGGGTGATTTGTTTACCTTTCTTGTAGTTTGCACTCCGATTGTGTCTTTGTACTGTTTGTTGTTGTAACGTTTTTACCCGCTCCGACTGGACATATGTGAAAAAGAGCTTTAATAGCTTATCAGATTCCTCCAGTAAAAATACATATTCTGTATCTAATGAAGAGGAGAGCAATAGGCCCTGAGCCCCTTGCCGTGGCGCTCTGAATCAGAATCTTAAACTCAAGACTGGAGAAATCCGAAGAGCCATTAAGCTCTTTTTGGGCGTGTCAGATTGCTTCAAGATGGCGGACAGTCAATGCCAATCAGCGCGCGGGCTCCTGTTACGATGCGCTGCGGGTTAACAGGTCGTTCGATAGAAAAGCACTCTGGACCGCACGCGCCCCAGGCGAGCGTGCTCTTAGAAAACTGAACTTGACAATGAAAAGCAACATCTGAACGCATACCTAACAAAAATGTTTAAACAGTAGCGCATATTACCCGCGGCGATTTTATTGCAGATCGAAACGTGTCACGAATTCAGAAAGGTGTGCAAAGAAATGTGGAGAATCTCCATGGAGGATCTCTACGAGAGAATCTCTACGTCAGCGGTTGTTAACGTGCTGTGCGAGATGCCCTTTCTGGGGGGTGCGAGACATGCCACATTGTTTTTTGGGTAAATAATCGAAATGCATAATTAATAACGGGCACGTAAGTACAACTACTTTGTATTGATTCACGTAATAAATATGTGCTTTGGTTCTTTCGGTAAAGTCGCGTAGATATAAAAATAATACAAAAATAAAGTGAATAAAAAAAATGAAGACGATCGCTTGTGTTGTGATCGAAACGTCGTGGTGTTTTTATTATTATTATTGAAAGAACCAAGAATAAGTCTACATTATAGACTGCCAGTACACTCACAAACCTTAATAACCAGGCTACAGTCTACATTATAGACTGCCAGTACACTCACTGCGATTAAGAACCAGGCTACAGTCTGTATTAGCGGTTTATTTAATTTTTATTATTTTTATTCACTTCATTTTTTTTCTATCTACGTGACTTTACCGAAAAAGAAACCAAAGCATATGAATTCCTGCAGTCACGAAAGTTTTAAGTCGAAATAATGAACATGTTTAACGATTCAGAACCAAAGCGGTGCGACAAGGCTGCCAGTGAAGTTTAAGAACCACTGCACTCCACTGTTGGTGTCGACCGGACGGGCGATGATGACGACAACGACGACGCCGCCGACGATTCCGCACCTGATCGTTGCCGTAGTCGAAGCCGTGCTGCGCCAGCGAGCGCTGCCTCATCGCGACGGTGAACTCCTCGAACTCGGGCCGCACCGAGCGGAGCAGCGTCACCGTTTTGAGGGCACGGAACGCCCTCCGAGCTTCGTCGTTGCGGCCGTCGTCCCTCAGCCAGTTCCCGTTGCCTGAGAAACGCAGCAAGGACAGCGTCTCCTCTCTCTCTCTCTCTGCCTCTCTCTCTCTCTCTCAGACCAGACCCATGGCATCGGCAGAGCTCGCGAACCAACCGGCGATGTTAGCCGTGACACCCGGTGGGAATTGAACCCGGGTTTGCCGGGGAGCCTAGAGCGTGCCCGTGCGCTGGCCGCTGCTCCCCGCCACACTTGTGTAGATTTGACACGAAGATGAAGACCGCCTTCCCTTTAACAAGCTGTTTGGGGAAAGTGCTGTTCGTGAGCACCTGTTAAGAAGAGGCCAGTGTGGCCAGCACCCCGCCCAGCCGCCTTTGTCTCCCCAGTGCTGATGTTTACACACTGAGCCCAGGTACTCAGTTGAAGCTGAATTGACCTAAGGGAGGCCCAGAACCGATGTTGGCTTTGAGCGGGAATTCGAACCCGAATTGCCGGGTTAGGAACACAGTGCGCTAACCACTATAATACCGCTCCCCCGGCACACACACACACTCTGACACACGGTTATTGGGCAGTCACGGCTCATGGCTATAATTCTATGAAGCAATAAAACCAGACTTTGGTAATTGGGTGCAGGTGGATTAATTGGCAATTGCAATGTCAAGGCAACGTGATGCAAATATAATGCAGGGTCAGGGGCTCACACAAGAGCAGTGCTCCTGGGAAGCTTTCATGAACTCCGCGATGGGGAAAGTGCTCACGCAGAAGGCACTGTCATTAGCACAATCAGAATCCGATGAGCTATAAAGCACTTTTTTAAAGATGCCCAGTAGGGGGCACGGGGTCAGAACGTGGCAACAACGAGAATCGCAAAAAACAAAACATGATAGGAGTGCAAAGTTTAGGCAAGGTAATCAAATCCCCCCCCCAAAAAAATCTATGTTTGTAAAACTAAAACAATTTTTTTAAATCTCACCAGATAAAGCCCACTGAGCCATTGGCTTATTTTTCAGAAGCGACCTTGGTGCGGTCATCGAATGAGAAGCTCAACGAAGTGGCTTCATCATCGCGCGGAATATTTTACGGCAATAAATCTAACCCGGCTTCGGCGTGCATCGCAAACCCGGCAAGCTGGCAACGACCGGGATAAAAAAAAAACAATCCGAGGTGGATTTTTTGTGGCCTCATCAACCCCATGGAGCCCAGAGGAGTGTGCCTACTTGTCGGCAGGGTACAGACGCCGTGGTTTTAATTTGATTTTGAACGGCGTGGGCTTACGGCGAGCACAGTGGCGACAACCACGGAGCGATGTGCCTCGCTATCTCTCCAACCCCCCACCCAACCTCCCCCCCGATTCAAGAAAACTTTGCACAGCTCCACGATCGACAGGCCTTTGCGCACGCATCTGGCAAATAAAGGGATTCAACGTTTCTCTTGGGCATGGCCAGAAGCAGAGGTGTCAGCCGATGGAAGTCGGCGAGAGAAAACACGGAGCAAATGACGCGCACACTCTTATATAAGCGCACAACTTTAATCTATCTTTGATGAACGCTGCAGTCTACGTCGTTTTCATGCAGGGGGCGGTGCAAACCTACTCGCCCCCTGCATGAACGACGGAGGCGCAGGAACAGACGTTCGATTAAGTTGGAATCGATCTGCAGATGGCGGTTTTCTCACACGGCCAGCAGCTCCGTGTCGCCTTATCTCGATCCCGCAATCCCAAACGGGTGAAAGTCCGCATCGAAACCGAACCCCCGGCAAGGCCATCTACTTAACGCCGAGAGAAAATTCACGCGAAATGTCCTTTTTCAATGAAGTCTTCCAGATGTAAAATGATATAAGCGTTTAATGAAGAAATAAAATTATCTAATTCAAAACATAATACAATTCAAAGATGTTTCATTTTTAAACTTCAAAACGGAGCATCGGGTGCTTGCGTGAATGCGTCGTTCGTGTGCAATTTTTTTGTGACTTTCCTGGCTGAAGGCCGTAAACGGTTGTGAGGGACACCACAGGCACCCCCGAACAACCCCTCTTTGTATATGTGTGTGTGTCCAAGTGTAGACGAGCAATTTCTGGTGATAATGGCTATCGCAAAAAAATGAAAAAAAAAACCCACATAAATTGGGCTGCGAAAGCGCACAGCGGGGAGTCTAAAGATGCTCTGAATGTCAAGATGACAGCATCAAGAGTGGCGCAGTCATCTTGACAGACAAGCCGGCTGGGCTCTCCCCCCTGTCACCCCCCCCCCCCCCCCACTTCAGCCCCCAGCCCCCCTCCATTTCCCTCACCGTAGATGGTGCTGTTGAAGAGCTCGATATTGAAGAAGACAAAGTCACCGTTCGTCATCCCCTTGCGCTGGGCCTCCAGCATGATGTTGCGGACCGTATCGCCGCTCGCGCATATCACGACCACTGCACGCACACGGCACACACACACACGGGGCAAAGATAAAGGTCCCCCGTATAGCCTTAACAGACTGTTGGGCCAAGTGCTGTTAGCGAGTAGCACCGATGAAGGCCGGCACGGCACACGAGTGGGTGGGTTGTCCAGCACCACGCCTATGTCTCCCCAGTGGCGATGTTTACTCACCACACCAAGCACTAATTTGAGACTGAGTCGACCTACACACACGCACGCTTGGGATTTACACGGCCGATACCCCCTGCGAACGGAGGCTCAAGAAAGTCAGTTGGTGTCGCAGTTACGAACAATTGGAGCCTGAGTTCGATTCCCGGCGATGACCCAGCATCAGTGGTGGCGTGTGAAATCTGAATCGGCCCTGCGTCTTTGCAAATACACAACCATGTTGATGTTTTTTTACACGCTTTTATTTAACTCACTCTGTTGTTGTTGTTGTCGTTGTTGTTGTTGTCGTATCCTCAAATCTTGTAACTCAATTTTAACCCACTTCCCAATGTGGTATTGACTGCAAACTTGGTATACTTATGTCATACTGATGACAAGACTATATTCTATCATTAAAAAAAAAAATTATTTGTTTTTAAACATTTTTTTTACATGTTATGACAAGCCTCGGGGCCACTTCCTCGAGTCATGGAGGTCTGCCATTACTCGTACGGTACATTTAATTAAAGCGTGTTTTTAAAAAAGTTATTTTTTTATATTACTTATTTCTTTTTCGCTTACAATCGCGAACCACCCTTGTTTCGTCTGAGCCGCGTAAACTTCCGTTTCTCAACGCATCTCACCGCAGGCTCAATCAACGAATGATCCTTTGGAAACTCCCCATCACCACCTGGCTTCTCACCTGTCACCTAAATTCGCCGAAGATCAAGGAGATGCCATCGTGGACACATCACCAACAGATTCTACAATCTGGCCGTTCCTGCCACTGCTCTGCAGCAGAGACGCAGAAACCTCCAAGATCTGCTGTTCGCGCAATATCCCACCACTATCTGCTCTCACCTACACTGACACAGAGATCTATAGAATCATACAGGGACGTTAAGACTCGTACAGAGACCCACAGACTCACACCGAGACCCACAGATCTGCCGTCCGCGCAGTGTCCCACCATCTGCTCTGACGTTGGCACAACCCGTTCTGAAATCGCTCATCAATGGTGGTAGTCGTGGCCGGGAATCGAACTCGGGTCGCCGGGTTAATCGCCCAGCCCGATCACCGCTGTGCGGCCATTCCACCCCAAAAGCAGTGCTTAATTAACACTGTTATTGTACAAACGTGTTCTTGTTCTAAACACGGATCTACCAGTCCACATATCTGTACATAAGAAACGCGTTATTTTCACGTATGAAGTAGACAGTTTATATATTTTTTTAAGATAAACTTAATCTTGTAATTCTTGTACATTTCACTGCATTGTGACGTAAACGCATGCGTAAGCCTTCGTGCTATATATAGTCACGTGTTGCAGTGGGGGAGCGGTGGGGCAGTGGTTAGCACACTCCGTTGCGATCTCCCGATACTCGAGTTCGATTCTTGGCCACGGCTAACGTCAGTGGCGAGGTGAGTGAAATATGAGCTGGCCCCCCACACACCGCCTCGCCTCACCAGCCCCCCACTGACCAGCATGGTGAAGTATGGTCAAATAATGCCCCCCACCCACCCCCGTGACCGCCTCATGCAGCATTTGGTTATCAAAGTTCGATAAATCTTTGCGATGAAATTTCGATTTAAAGCTTTCGTGACTGCAGGGATTCATCTTCTTGGTTCTTTCGGTAAAGTCACGTAGAGTGGAAATAATAAAATAATAAAAAATTTACATAATAAAATATTATTTTATTATACTACAAGTTAAATGCAATAATATGGCTAATATAGACGACTTCTATGTGCATCCACGTGCGTAAACATTGCTCACTTGTGCATTGTAACGTGTGACGCTGCAGCTATTAAGACGATATCAGTAAAAAAAAAGGCGTATATTGATTTGAAGCTTTCGTGACTGCAGGAATCCATACTCTTTGCTTCTTTCGGTAAAGTCACGTAGGTAGAAAATTAAAATAAAATAAAGCACGGATTTTACTTTATACCTACGTGACTTTGCCGAAAGAACCAAGGAGTATAAAACAAGCACATACAAAAAATAGGCGACGTTTCGAGCCGTGGCGGCCCTTCATCACAGCACATGGCCAACGCAGACTCAACAAAATAAGTAGTCGATCGGACGCTGGCTCAGTTCGCGTGAGAAAGTCGAAATCTCTACCACCTACAAGGGGCCAAACCGGCCCTAACCATCAACGGGCAGCCGTATCGGATCTCAATAGTGATTCGAACCGGATGATCTACCTTCCAAATTAGCCAGCAACATTTAACAAGCAGCTGCTACGTACGGGGCAATGCAGCTTGTACTGTGAGGGGTGGGTGGGTAGGCGGGGAGTGGTGGCGCAATGGTTAGCGCACTGTGGTCTGAACCCGTTCGTCCGAATTGGAGTCCCGGCCACGGCTAAACATCAGCGGCGAGTGGTGAATCTGTGTCGGCCCTGGCTGGGCACCTTTGCATCACGAACCCGGACTGATCAGCATGGTGATGTAGTATTACAATTGCGATGGAATTAATAGTTTTAATTCTCCACAACAATTTAACAAACCGATACAATCTTCTTGGTTCTTTCGGTAAAGTCACGTAGAAGGGAAATAATAAAATAATAAAAATTAAACATAATAAAATAATTCTCACGACGTTTCGGCCACAACGCAAGCAGCCGACGTGAGTTTACCGAAAGAACCAAGAAGATGAATCCCTGCAGTCACGAAAGCTTTAAATCGAAAATTAAACCGATACAATGTTTAACCTGTGTTTGAAGAAACAAAAAACGTGTTATAGAAATAGGGGGGGGGGGGGCGTTAGAAACGTTATGAGATTGTTATCAGAAGCTTCAGTTCCCTTTTGAGAATTTGCCAAAGTAGTGTTTTGGTGGGTAATGGTGGTTATCTACAGATAATTAACGGATGTTTACATTCGTTTGTTTCTCAGTCCGCTTGTCCTGGTGAGGGTCGCTGCAGCAGCGTGTTGAGTAGTGGCGGTCCAGACTCTCGCTCTACGTTAACATACACTATACACTACTACACACTACTACACACCACTACACACTACAATATACACTACAATACACTACTGCACTATACACTACACTATACACTACTACACTATACACTACACACTACTACTACACTATACACTACTACTACACTACTACACTATACACTACACACTACACTATACACTACTACTACACTATACACTACTACACACTACTACACACTACAATATACACTACAATACACTACTGCACTATACACTACACTATACACTACTACACTATACACTACTACACTACACACTACTACTACACTACTACACTATACACTACACTATACACTACTACACTACACTATACACTACACTATACACTACTACACACTACTACTACACTATACACTACTACACTATACACTACTACACTATACACTACTACACTATACACTACAATATACACTACAATATACACTAAAATAGTTACTATACACTACAGTACTATACATTATATTACTATACACTACACCACTATACATTACTACACTACTATACACTGCAAAACATTACTACACTACTATACACTACAAAACATTACTAAACTACTATACACTATACTACTATACATTACACAATACTCCACTACAACACGATACACTACTATACACTACACTACACACTACACTATACACTACACTACTACACTATACACTACACTACTACACACTATACACTACACTATACACTACTCCATCTCTTCCTGGGGAGTTCCCAGGCCAGCCGAGCGACGCGTCCTGGGCCAGCCCCGGGGGTCTTCGCCCCGTGGGACGACGTCGCTGCCGCTGCTGCTGCCCGCTCGAGTTCCAGGAGGGAGTCTCGCGGGTAGCATTGTCCCTTACCAGGTGCCCGAACCACCTCGACGGGCTCCTCTCGATCCGGTCGTTAAAATACATAGATATGTTGAAATCCACTACTTTTTACCCTGACAATCGGTAAGAGAAAATCTGAATTGAAGGATGTCTAACAAGTCGTGTGAGACACACGCAAAAAAACAAAGAGAGAGATTTTCTTGGTTCTTTCGGTAAAGTCACGTAGAAGACGCGACTTCTACGTGACTTTACCGAAAGAACCAATAAGATGAATCCCTGCAGTCACGAAAGCTTTACATCGAAAGAGAGAGATGATACAAACTCACGGACGTCGTTCACTTCAGATGTCGTAGGGAACTTCACGCAGCTCTGGAGTGAAATGCGTGCGAGCGTTTAGAGTAAAACAACAACAACAACAACAAAACTTCCGACACATTCGTCAACAACACTATGCGTGGTCTTAATCGGAAAAAAACATCTTTATTAGACGACGTTTCAGGAAATGACCCTTCTTCATAGCGCTTACTTTCGAAGAATAATTGCTACAATATTTGCTCCTCTCACTTCTGCCGATGTTCCTTATGTCTTTCACTACGTCCTTGTGCTATGATGAAGGGCCGTTGCGCGAAACGTCGACGACTATATATTTGAAGGCCACACAGTGTTGTTGACGAATTTGTTGAGTTGTTTTGTTGTTGTTAATTGTGCACCGCTGCCGACGCAGCAGCAGCACCAGCGTCGCCATATAATTTGTATAAAAATTAAATCACTCAACATCCACAGTCAATCCACTGTTGGATGCAGGCCTCCCCAAGCCTCCTCCATCTCTCGCGATCCTGCGATGTGATTCATGATCCACCGATCATCTGCACGCGAGATGATTTCGTCTCAACATCTCCGCAGTTGAGGTCCTAGTGACCTTCCCAGGCTGATCTTAGCCAACAGGATGCTTTTAAACGTACGCACTCTGGACTGGTTTCTCCATACTTGTGGCGCATCAGCAGTGCAAGGCTTGCCAAACAAATGGGTGCCGTTTTAGCATATGTTATTGGTAGGTGCTACCTTCCTTCTACCCCATGGGTCGTCAGTGCCAACAAACTTTGACTGTCAACAAAAACAAAAAACCTGACCATCGTTGTGTGTCGGAGAGAGTGAGAGAGGGCGATCGCGTACCAATGACGTCTGGAAAACAATCAGTGTGAGTGTGTGTGTGTTTACCACGTGTTGCCTCTGCTGATGAGTCCCTAGAAAGGCGAAACCAGCCCTTTTTGCATTAGCTTGTAAGAGTAATAGTGAATCCAGCTCTCCGCTTGGAAGAGACCCGGTGTCTCAATTTGCTTTCGTTTAATTGGAATACCTATTGATTAATTCATTAGCACGCGAATTAACTAATTGGTGTGCCGAGCACATCGTTACTTCCATTGATATCTTGCTCTGCAAAGCGTATTGACCGCACGTGGCACACACGTGGCATGCACGTGTATATATAGAGGAATTACATTTTAATTATCCAGGAGGGATTTTTTTATTTTACAGCGTCTCAAGACTCGTTTTAAACGAGGGTTCCTGGATCGAGATATTTGGTTGATTTGAACTTTAAAAGAACAACGGCGTTTATGGGAGGAAACTGGAGGCACTCGGAGTAAAGCCACTCAACAACAACAACGATGATGATGATACCCACTTTCTGTACTGCCATCTCCTGGTCGCCTCGCTCGCTGCCCAGCGCCCTTCGCGAGTCTCGCGAATCTGTGCACGATCTACCAACCCTTGCTACCACCACCTACCACCGACCACCACGGCAAACCAAGCCTCATCTGAATGCGTCTTCCGATTGTGCCGCGTGTTGGTTGGCATGATGTCTGTCCGACGTTTCGCTGCACGCGCCTGGAAGGCCATTGAACCGACCGATTGAGAGGATCCCATTCCAGCAGAAAGTCCACTTCTCCATGGAGGAACCACGGCGGGTGGAGCCGAAACGTCGGACACCATCATCATCATACCAACACACACCGGAGAGTTACACACACAGCAGCACCACTGGAGCTCTGCAGTTTTAAATCATCTAGATTTACAACTCGTTTCTTTAGAACTGCTTTTTGTGAAATTCTTTGGTTCTTTCGGTAAAGTCACGTGGATAGAAAAAAATAATAAAAATAGTAAAAAATTTAAAAACGTTGCTTTTGTGTATTAGTTTGTTGTCCTTCCCTAGCACGGTGCGAAATAAGTTCAACATGCACACATACGAAAGTGTACGCGGACCAGTTGAGAATGCTCCTCTCCCTGTTTGCCCCCCCCCTCTCCTTCTTTGCTCCTCTCTCTTTGCCCCTCTCTCTCTCTCTCTGCTCCTCATCTCGCTCACTCACCTCTGCCCGTGCTCCTGATGTCTTCCACCACGTCCTCGTAGCTCTCCTTCTTCTCCTCGTTGAAGCCGTCGATCTTCACCAAGAAGTTCTCCGACTCGGACAGCGCCAGGTGGATACCCTCGGCGGCGAAGTAGCAGCTCCTCTCCTCGTGGTCGTCGTGGTACACGAGGGACACGCGCGACCACTGGAAGCTGCGCAACAGGTCGAGGAAGAAGACGCCCAGCTTGTGGTACGAGGGCGCCACGCGCGTGAGCATCGCGTACTCGCCCTGCTTAGCGCCGAAGCCCGCGGCCAGGGCGCCGGCCGTGACCACGGGCACGTTCCAGTGTCCCGCCAGACGCACCACGGGCGCGGCTGCGTAAACGCACGCGGGTCCCACGATGAGATCCGGTGCGCGCTCGCCGTGGAGGTCGACGGCGGCGAACAGCGCCTGGTTGCCGCACGTGGAGTCGGCGAAGCGCAGCGAGAAGCGGCGTCCGCCCCGTGCGCCGTCGCGTTCCGTGGCCTCGATGGCGAACTCGAGCGCGGGTCGCACGCGCGCCATGGAGAAGAGGTAGCTGTTGTCGAACGGGAGCAGCACGATGACGCTGATGTTACGCTGCTGCTGCTGCTGCGCTGCTGTTGATGCTGTTGTGACGGACCCGGATAAAAGGTAAGCAGCAGATGAGCGCGCAGGTGCGCGGGAACCAGTGTGGCACCATCATCGATGATCGACTCCCGCGGGACTCAGAGTGGAGCAGGGACGACACTCGCTGGGTGTGCTGGTGTTGTGTGCGCGGGGGATGCCGAGGGTGGTGGTGGTGGCTGTGGTCGCCGCGGTAGGCAGGTAGGAACGTGGCTGGTTGTATCTATAGGGGTCGACCTTGTTGCAACTGGTGGATGTGGAAAGTTACGCGTCGGGGAGCCCCGCGTGCTGCGCTGTGCGAGTTGGTTGCGAGTCCGGGGAGAGCACGCGCGAGAGGAGAGATGGAGACAGCGAGAGATGGAGAGAGAGAGAGGAGATTTCCCCACCGTCTCTTGTGGATAGGAGCCACCCTCTGCTGCAAAGGGAAATTCCTCCGCGACCCCCCCCCCCACTCCAGTCCGCCCCAACCCCCCACCCCCCACCCCCCTCCCCCCACCACATCCCCCCTCCACCATCCCAGCCCAACTCCCCTATCCTACCTCTGCTCCCATGCGCTTGTATATGCTAATGAGACGTACCGGGTGGGATTGGCTTGGAGAAGCGGTGGTGCTGCCGTCCGTCAGTTGCGCGCGCGGCGTTCTCGTTCAGCTGTCGTGGGGTATAGCGGTTTCAGCAACTCCCCCCCCCCCTTTGCTTTCGATCTCCAGGCGCGGCAGATGAATCGAGAGGCATTTTACTTGAACCCAACCCCCCACAACACCGACCTGCCCCTCTCGCTTCTTGATTTGCCCGACGGGATCAACTCCGATCAGCTGCTGCGATCAGGCGAGTTTAGTCAAGGGCTCCCAAAATGTGCCCATGATATGGGTGGTTACTTTTAGCACGTTCGGATACGTACGGTGCGATAGAAGTTCAACATGCACATGCACGTGCGTACACACGGGGAAGTGTCACCGAGTCTCAAGCCAATGGGTGGTGACTCGAGGCGCGTGCGGGACGAACAGAGATGAAGAGGAGGAGGCGAGGAGCAAGAGGAGGAATAGAAGGATGATGAGAAGTGTTGACGATGTTATTTGTTCGTACGTATGTTGACCTTCTTTCGCACCGTACGTAGCCAACCGTGCTAATCGGAGGTGCCGGGGGGTGTGGGGGTGGGAGGAAGAACAACAAACTACACCCACAAAGAAATTTAAAAGGAATGAGTTTTCAATGTGGACTATTTAAGAGTTCACAGCTCTCGGTGGCTTCATAATATCGGAAGGAAGAGCGTTCCAGACGGCCGGGGAAAGCGCATCTGAAAGCGCCGCGCGATGCGGTGTACCGTCTGTTGTTTCGACGTCCAGCCAAAATCATCTCTTCGAAGCTGCGAAGATGACCGGAGTTTGCGTGATGCTGATGATGATGTATTAACCCCCGTGACACTTGAGATCAGCAAAGGTATCGGTGTTTCATTTAGAGTCGAGCACTTTTTGTTGGGTAGTTTTGGGTTGAGGGTGAATCGAGTTGAGCGAGCCGCTGCTGTTGCAGAATCTTTGCCTAAGCACGGCTGTGCGGTCAAACTCGTTGCGAAGAATACAGGTTGACAACAAACGAAATAAATAAATCGCTCGTGTCATTCTCACTGTGACGATGTGCAGCCGCGGGCAAGTTGAGCAAATACGATAAAAAAGTAACTTCAACAATCATTCTAGATTTGAAGCTTTCGTGACTGCAAGGATTCATATTCTTAGGTTTTTCGGTAAAGTCACGTAGGTAATTTTTTTTAAATTAATAAAAGTAAAATAAAAATAAAATATTTTTTTATTTTACTTTCATTAATTTTAATTGTTTTTACCTATGTGACTTTGCCGAAAAAAAAATCTAAGAATATTCAACAATCATATTTATTTAAACTTCAGGAGGAATCCGATGAGCTATAAAGCTCTTTTTTTCCCCACAGATGTCCAGTCCGGGCAGGGGGTCAGAACGTTGCAACAAACAAAAAAAACAAAAACACGATAGGCGTGCATAGTATAGTAAAGTTAAACAAATAATCTTCTTGGTTCTTTCGGTAAAGTCACGTAGAATGGAAATAATAAAATAAGAAAAATAAAACATAATAACATAATTCTCACGACGTTTCGGCCACAACGCAAGCAGGTGGAGAACAGTTCTGTCGAGACCACCTGAGGACGACTTTACCGAAAGAACCAAGAAGATGAATCCCTGCAGTCACGAAAGCTTTAAATCAAAATTTAAACAAATCACTAAAATATACTCATCATCATAGTCATCAGCAAGACATGTTCTATCCACTGCTGTGTGAAAGACTCCAAAACACTGTCACACCATCCCTCTTGATCCCGTGATGCCACACTCTATCGGGGCTGCTTGCACATGAACTGACCTCATCGCTACGTGTCTCACCTTGCACACATTATTAACACACACACACAGTCTACACACGCGCGCACATCATCATCATCACCACGAGTCCTTGTCTATCCACTGCTGGATGAAGGACTCCCTGCACCGTCGCCAATCCCTGCTACACGTGAACCCGAAAATGTTTTTTTCTTCATTTTATTTGACCAGGTAAGGACCCCAGTTTTCAGAAGCGACCCGGCCTATCAGCAAATGATCGCTCAACGAAGTTGGCGGCTTGCCGTGTGGACATTATATAGCAGCATCCAGATGCTCTCAGCCGTGGAAACTGACCTCATCGCTCCATCTCTGCTGTCGTCATCGTCTCGGGCTAGTCGTCTTGTGGCTGCGACTCCGTAAGCGGCCCCCTCGTGCTTTGGGCATCATCCGTCGCTGCGGGTTGTCCCCTCCAAGCACCCTGGTTCCTTTTCTCAGCAGCCAACGCTCGCGTCTAAATCGACACGCGTTCCCTGATCCCCAAATGTTCCCTCATTCCAACGTGTTCCCTGATTCCCACGTTCTGCCTGATTCTCACATGTTCCCTGATTCCCGTGTTGTGGTCCATGATTCGCGCATGTTCCCTGATTCCCATGTAGGCTTCCCTGATGCCCATGTGTTCCCTGATTCGATTGTCTTTCCTGATTCCAATGTAGGCTTCCCTGATTCCCATGTGTTCCCTGATTCCCATGTGTTTCCTGATTCCAATGTAGGCTTCCCTGATTCCCATGCGTTCCCTGATTTCCATGTGTTTCCTGATTCCAATGTAGGCTTCCCTGATTCCCATGTGTTCCCTAATTCATGTGTGTTTCCTGATTCCAATCTAGGCTTCTCTGATTTCCATGTGTTCCCTGATTCCCGTGTGTTTCCTGATTCCCATGTAGGCTTCGCTGATTCCCATGTAGGCTTCTCTGATTCGCGTGTGTTTCCTGATTCCTGTGTAGGCTTCCCTGATTCCAATGTAGGCTTCCCTGATTCCCACGTGTTCCCTGATTCCAATGTAGGCTTCCCTGATTCCCACGTGTTCCCTGATTCCCATGTAGGCTTCCCTGATTCCCACGTGTTCCCTTATCCACGTGCTTGCGAATCCTGTCTCTCAGTGCAAATCTGTGCTTGCATCCCAGCAGCCCATGCTTGTGTGCTCACTCTTTAACGAGTGTTCCATTTCCGTTGATGCGGTGGATTATAATTATTATAATTATTGAAGAGGTAACGATTAAATATGAAGACAAAAAAACGTCTGCTTTAAAAATGCAACGGACATGCTAAAGTAATTTTTGGAGTATTTAAATATATTCAACGCTTTTAATTAGTTGGGTGAAATCACTTCGAACCGGGGAGGTGAACGTCACTGGCGAGTGAGACCTGAATCACTGGCCGGGCACAATGACAGAGCGTAGGGAGCCCTTCTTCACGGCATTGGAATGACAAAGCAGAGTAAATAATTCGCATTAGCATTAAAACCTTACAGGAGG